>NW_028277058.1:23169166-23472196 GCF_059951505.1 Python bivittatus | reverse complement strand
GTGTTACTGTTCTTATTTTACAAAAGTAAGCTGGTTGTTTCTATCCATCCAATCCAGTCAGGCAGGATGGGCATGCTTCTGGTCCCATTGGCTAATGAATGCTGGTTGGCGGGGCCTAGACGACATGGCTTTTCTGCCATAGTGCCCGCCTTATGTAATACCCTCCAGAGATCAGGATGGCCCCAACCCTGCTGGCTTTCTGCATGTCCTTAAAGACCTGGCTCTGTGCCCAGGCCTGGGGCCCTGAGCGTGTGCAGGATCTACTTCTTAATTCTGTTAGTGATTATGATGGGTGATTTATTCTTGGCTGCCATGTATTTTAATTTTTGTATTATTGTAATTGTTTTTATTTTTAAAATTTTGTTTGCCGCCCAGAGTCACTTGGTGAGATGATCCGCCATACCAAATAAATAAATAAATAAAACAGTAACATATTTTTGCTCTTATCCCCAATTGATTTACAGAACATAAATAATTTAAATAGTGACCAATTTACTTTGCAGAATACAAACAGTTTATACACCCTGTCTCTCATCAAAAAGGGTATGTGTGGTAGAAAGGTACAAGTAGGTATCTCAGTCCTGCTTGTCTTATTTTTAGTGCCTTTTGCTGGTTGTAACACCACCACCCACCAAATTGTTTCCTCAATAGAGGAGGGATCACCAGGTATTCTACTTTCCATCTCTGTTCTAGTACTCTTATATACATAAATGGGTTAAAGTTGAAATAACCAAAGGCTACTCCCTTTGGGTTTATTCATGCTAATTCCCACAGTATAGTTTTCAGTGGCTCTGGAAACTTTTTGACAGATAGTTATATCAAGTACATTCTGGCCTATTGTTCATGTCTCTTTCTCCCTGCTTTTGCCTGCCTTTAATCCCATTTTTTCCAGTTAGCTGTTTTGATGTTTGCAGAAGTTTAATAAACATCAAGCTTCACTGCTTCAAGTTGCAGTGTATTAGAGGACTCACAAAATGATCTACAGAAGGCCTGTAGTCCCGCCCTACTCTGGCCTCCAGTGACTGAACAGAAAACTAGAGGACTCATTCAGACTCTGAAGTCCAATAAGCTCCTGGGGAAGATTTTCTACCCTCTGAATTATTCAAATGTCAAATTAACTGGTGGGCTCCCTTACTTGCAGGTTTATTTACTCATAAATCCTGCCAAATTCCAGCTGGTCGGGAGCTCTCCATTGTGTCCCCATTTACAAAAAGGGTGACAGGGATGATCCCTCAAATTATAGACCAATTCATCTAATTGACATTGTAGCAAAATTGTATGCCAAATATCTTTTATACAAGATTGAGGACTGGGTAATTGAAAAGGGATTGCTACCTAAACAGCAAACTAGACTTAGGTCTGATCGCTCCACTATTGATAACTTTTATTTTATGTCATCTAATAGAAAAATATACAGCTAAAGAGAGTCAACTGCTTACAACTTTTATAGATCTCAATGCAACATTTGATTCAATAAATAGGGACCTTCTTTGGAAGAAACCTATGGACCTGAGCATGGATCCTAGACTCCTTTCTTTAATCAAGGCCCGACATTCAAACTCATGCCTAAGGGTAAGCACAGGAACGCATAGTTCCCCAAGAGGGATAATTAGTATCAATAAAAGGGTCAGACAAGGATGTATACTGGCTCCCATTTTGTTTAATCTGTACATCAATGACATTCCAAAGTCCCTTCATTCAATCAGTATGCATATGCCTAAACTTAAAAATAAACACGTAAATATTCTGCTTTACGCAGATGATGTGGTATTGATGCCGTATATTCAGGTAGGGATGAGAAGACTGCTGTGCAGGTTTAATTCATACTGCACACACAACTACCTGAACATCAATAAGTCCAAGACCAAGGTAGTTATTTCCAGGAAGAGGTGGACTAGGTATAACTGGAGCCTAGATAGGGAACGTGTAGTTCACGTTAAGTCCTGTCTATAGTTAGGACTCATTTTTACAGAAACAGGTTCCTGGCTCCCACATTTTAAGAGGAGTTCTTTAAGGGCTATATCCTGTGCCAATTCCATAAGGCAGCTCACCAAGGTTCTTTAATGCCAATCATAAAGGTATATAACAGCAAAATAGTCCCAATGATTACGTATGGCATGGAACTGTAGGGATATATAAATGCCCCCTTATTGAAACAGTCCACTTTCTTGAAATGCATCTTGGGGGTGGACAAGTATACACCAACTCCAGCAATAAGGGCAGAATTGGGTATACCTCTGTACAAAGCTATCTAGTAATTAAAGTATTCAACTATTGGCTGAAGATCTTATCTCTGGACCCAGATTACCCAAGCTTTGTTTTGAAGAGCAGTTGCATAATATGCCTCCTCACACTTGGGCTGACCAACTTTCAAATGCCATCTCACAATATGTTCCATCCAATTCCCAGTCCATTCAGATCTGAAGGCCAAGAAAAGTTTCAAACAAAGGGTCACGGATGTGGCTGCCCAAGTTGATATTGTAGCCCATAAATGTGTTAAGTCCTTGAAATGGCTGGCTCAATACAAATCAGCCTCCCAGTTAGAAAAGTATTTAACAACTTATATGCCTCAACATCTTAGAAGAGCTTTTTCTAGAGCTCATTTTGAACAACTAGATTCCATGGTAAGATATGGAAGGCTTCATGGAGTTCCATTTGAAGAAAGACTATCTGTGGTCTACAAGCTGTTGAAGACATTGCACATATCCTCTTTGATTGCAAACTATTTTCTGTAGAAAGACTGTTTACCTAGATTCTTATTTAAAAACTAAAAAATACTGAGGGACCCAGGAGAAATTCTCTTACTTTCTTGCAGAGAACAAACCTGCACACTAGTGAGAAAGCACTCTTTATATCAAAGGCTATTTTGAAGAGGACAGACTATCTAGATCAGATTGGGGTTAACTGTAGGGATAACGAGTCATTATATGTCCTACTGTTTTCTTTGTATTTACTTGTACACTTCTTTTGGTTTTATACTTTTGATATGGTCAGATGACTAAATAAAGTTTCTATTCTAGATAGATAGATAGATAGATAGATAGATAGATAGATAGATAGATAGATAGATAGATAGATATTTGCTAGTGAACTGAGTGGTGTATGTGCTTGCTCTGATCCAGATATAGGGACTAACTGGGAGTTGCACTGGGGGCTTACCAAACTGGAAGTTACCCACATAATTTTCCAACAGCTGTCACCCTTCTGATCCTTTCATATCTCTTTTTTTTTTCAACCCTTTTTGGTCCTTGTACCACCACTCCTTTATCTTTGCACCTTTTCTTTCCACGTGGCTCAGGCTTCTTCCTGTTCCCATCACTGCTCTGAATTCCTCTTTCCACCCCTCCAGCTTCTTCTTCCAGTCTGCCACTATTCCAAAATTCTTCTCCCTCTGATCTCTATCTCCATGTATTCTCCACCACCACTCCCAACATTTTCTGCTGCCACTGTGTCTCCATTATTGATATCAGTCCAATCTGCTGTCATGACCAGCATCAATTTACATCTCTGCCATCCCTGTTGCTTTTTCCGGTTGAAGCCCCACCTCATCTTCTACTGTCAGTAGTCTGTTGTCCTTCTTTCTACCCATCTCTGTCTCTTATACTCTCTACCTCACTCTTGTCTCTTCCCTTCTCTTATTTCTCTTAGTATTTGTTTCCTTGTCCTGCCACTATTTTTCCTAATTATCACTCACTCCTCCTGTGGCTAACATTAAGTCCTAATTTGCCCATCCACACTATTCCCTCTGCCTTACAACCCAGAAAGGAGGCATCATACAGTATATATAATAAATTCTTATTAATACTTTGTATAATTATTGCAATTTTGTAAATGAATTATTTATGTTGTAAGCTTCTTTGGGCATGCTTGCTATGAAGTGTGTGTCTCAGACTGGATACAGAGAGTGGTGAAGAAATTTTGCTGTTTCTGCAATTCTAACTGATTAATCATTGCTATGCAAAGCTGCAGTAATTATGATTTGACCTTACTAGTCCTTTCTTACTCACTGACTCCTGTCCCCAGAGTTGGGAAATCAGTCAAATCAACAGCAGCTGCAGATAACAATCACAGCTCTTGGTGAATTGGCTTCCTCTGACAGCACTTTTGTCTTTTGAACTGACTTTTAGCTCACATCTATCTGTGCTCCTTAGTCTCATCCCTCAGAACACAACCTGCTTGTTCATACTAAAAATAGTCTGTTTAGACCATATCCAAGCAGGAATTAGTTACAGCCTGACAAAATGTGATTTGAGTGAAGTCAGTGATGGAAAATTAATACTTATGATCAGCAGAGCTCTTTACTCATGAGCTTAAAGCAGCCAGTGGCATCTATCACTCTATGTGTTTCCACACTGAGGTAAAATAATTAATGTAGAAAAATGGGCTAGTGGAACTAAGCCAATTATCCCAAGTACACAGCAATCACAGAACACTGTAGTCCTCCTCCCTTCAGATATGACCACGTCTTTCTCTCACATATTAAGAATCACAATGCCACAACAACAGATTGCCTTTGACTGAAATTTCCCTGGCAAACAATGCAGCCAACAAGGATGATTGCCATCTTCTAAGTTGTCAAAATCCTATTCTTAATAGCCCATCTCAATGTTCGGTTTGTGCGTAAGGCCCATTTACAAAATGCTATTCATTACATTGGCATAATTTCATTCCAAGGCTAGCCAATAGGCAGTGTGGAAGAAGCAATCACAACAAACCCTCCTCTGTTGCAGAACATAGTTCTGCATCTTCATGTAGCCTGTTGCTTTCAGAAGAAGTTGAGGATGCTTCCTTATTCCTAGCGATGAGGTAAAATTCAACTGCTGATCTGGTCGGCATCTGTAAATAGGATGGGGACTGTCCCATCCTTTAGTGAAGCAGTAAAATGTCTTGGGATATCTATTTAGTTAAACAATATACAGCTGAAACACCATATCCTTCCCTGTTTGTTCCTTTTCTTGTAAAACAGGGAGTACTAGAATTTAACAATGGAGTGTTAATAGTCCATGATATTGTAATGTTTGAATCTCCATGGTAGCCAAGCAGGCTCGGGGAAGATGTCATACATCCAGATAGCTTTTCTCTACCCAGGGTGAAAATTATCTGTGGCTAATAACAAATAATAGAAATATGCTGAGTCAGACACAGAGATTCAGAGAACTAAATCTGGGGTCTGCAAAGGAAAAATATTTTGCAGATTGGCTGATTCTTATTAGACCATCTGACAGAACAGCAGTGAATTTTGTATTCTGCTATGTATTTATTTGTTGGATCTTAAAAGCCACTCCAGTCAAAAACAACTCTGACCATCTTACATTCCATTATAAAAAACCAGATTGAAAACATAATGTAATAACCAGATTAACAATACAATACAACAATCAACAGCAACCCCTTCTCCAGGAGGAACCAACATTCACATCATCCCTTGGAAAAGTGAGGTTTTGATGGTCTTCTGAAATCCTAACAGGGTTGGGGCTGCTATAATATGTAGCAGCAATTGAGAAGGCTCATCCCATGTCTCTTGATGCTTCTATGCATGCTCAGTCCATATATTTTTAAAGAAACTAATGTTTTGAAAATGCGATATGCTTTAAAAAAAGTGCAAACATGACACCCTCAGGAATATCTCACCAAGAAGAGAAATGAGATAAATGTAACATCATTAACATCACTCAGAAATTGTTGCTTTCACAAAACTACATCAGCACATAGTGTGCCCCCTATATATTTACATCGGGTACTATGAGTAGGAAGGGGAAGAAAATCCAGGTGACATCTAAAGTAGTCTTCGATGGTAAATACGATTTAGTTACATTTCCAGTATTACATGCCTATGAATAAATAAGAACTTATTTTCAATAGAAACATTACTTTCATTCATTGAGGGCTGCTGAGCCTGCATGACTGAATAGCACATACCCCATTGTGACAGATATCAAGGCATGCTGTAAATAGCAATTAACTATTAACAAATACCAGTAACTAGCATTAATGCTGCCAACTTTTCTGCCTCTCCTATACTATATGGTTCATCATCAATATAGATAAATCATACTGATTGACAATAACAAAAATTAGAAACCAGCATTTATATTTCTTCACAATAATGTAGAGGAAATGTTACAATACTGTCATCATTCCATGATCATAATAAAGACATTTAAATTCTCTCGTGTCAGTTCTAAAATATGCAGCATGACAGTTTTAAAAATGACTTCTAAGAATTAGCCCTCAGTTCTGGGAACTATTACAATGAAAATGCTGTAGAATCCCCAGTTGCATATATACATACTAGAATGGTTATTTCTGTTTCTCCATTTATTCATCCATTACTAAACACCTTGAAACTTGATTGATAGCAAAATCTGATCGGATTATTTGGATGAGCCTTGAATGTAGGCACCAACAAGCTTTTCTGAGTTTTGCCGGAAATTCACATCAAGTAGACAATGCTATTTGTGGACTGGGCACACCTGCACTGTGCTATTAAAATCAGTTTCCTGAATTCTCTTCAGCCAACAATGGGCAAAGATTTGTTTTCCACTATTTTCTCAGAATATTGCATACCACTTAAAGAAATTACTCTGCTCTCTTCAAGTCACACCACAGAGTCCTGATTGTCATTGTTACTGAATAATATTTCTAAAAACAAATGGAGGAAAAACATAATTCAAAACTTTCCTCACTGAGAATAAGCACATGCTGGTATATTTGTTTCCAAACTGGTGTTTAACCAAAAAGTCTAGCTCAAAGGATATTCTGAAATTTAAAAAGAAATTTGTAACTAGATCAACATAATAAGCATGGGTACATTCATAATACTGGCATTCATTTTTCATGCTACAATAAATTAATATGATTAGTTGTAGTATTATTACTCTATTACTTTTCTATTGGTCTAAGACACATTGCCACTTTGGTGGAAAAACAAATATTTTTATTTACACAAAGTCAAAATCTGTGGCATCCAAGGCCACCACAGATAGCTGTCATAACATCATGAGGTAAAAAAGTCTCCACAACTGGATACTTACTCTGGCATTATATTTAATCAGTATGCTGGAAATTTTGGGAATTAAAATCCATCACATCTGGCAGTTTGTAGACAAATATCATACACATTCAGATTACAAAGTAAGAGACAGGTCACTTTAGAAAACAAGCTTAAAAAACAGGGGATGAGAAAAACACTTTTAACTTGGCATATTAAATACCTATCAAAAATAAACATCTTAACCTAAAGGTGGAAGAAAGATATCAAATTGATTCTGACCTGAGTATAGCCACAAAGTCCTCCTTCTGGTCATCTATATCTCCACAACTGTTTGAACATGTAGGAAAGTCACTATGACCCATTAATGGCCTTCTTATATAGAGCAGAGAAAATGGGCCAGAGTTGTGTTATCTGATTATCAGATGCTGAATTATGGCTCCATTTCTCACTGCAGACCCATCTCATGGTAGTGAGCAGTAAAATATTTGTAATTTTAATTTTAACAGGGAACTGCAGAAGAGAACTTTATCACCCTGCTTGGCTCTGGAATATTTACAGTATTTGATGCCTTACATTGTATAGTAAAAAGAGAAGTTCAAGCTCATCAGGATGGCAATGATAGTTTTGATCCTGAAGCTGATCCTGCAGTGAGTTTTGTATGAAACCTGGAATCCATTGGAACTTAAAATGCTTTGGGTATACTTAAACTTGCAGGGCCATGCTAACAGCAAGATTGTTGTCTTGTTCTAGCTTTAGATCAGCCTTCCTAACTAGGCACCCTGCAGATGTGTTAGGACTGCAACTCCCAGAATTGAAACCCATTGCTGGCTAGGTTGACCAAAACTATTAACACATATTTTTAGTTTTTACTAAACTGTTAAGAGAATTTCCGTGGGGATATAAAATCGCTTCACACACTTACACATTGCTTATAATAAAAAAAGCTGTTCATTGATCTAAATGTGGCTCCCCCTTTCCCATCCAGTTTTGTGAGATCCAGATAATGCTGAGAATGTTTACAATCTAGTTCATTTTTTGAAATCTGTACATTGATCTACACATTACATCTAAGGAAGTTGCACTTTGTAACTTTTTTTCATTATTTTTATTTTTTAAAACTAAATTACAAATACATTACAGCAGAGTGAAACAGCTTGATAGCTATATCTACTGTCTAACATGTGGACAAGCATACTATTTCTAATAATTATAACAGAGACACTGAAAGATGGAGATTGGGGAAATGATAATTTTGATTATGGAAATGCATAAAAAGCCTCAAGCTAATCAAGAACATAAGAACATTGTTGTATAAAATAGGTACACAGAATTTAAATTGAGGATCAATTATTATTAAATTATTGCAGATTGCACTTTGTAACTTATATGTAAACACTGAATTCCAAAGAGATTTGAATTGATTACCTGAAATGCACAACAAAATTGAAGAAGCAGCTTCATCTACAGAGGAAGGTGAGGAATCAGTATGAATTATTTCATTAGTAACCAGATTCATCTACAGAAAGTCAGATACATTTCCTTTCTATTCCATTCACCTACATTGATGAGGTCATATATTGATACAGCAGGGCCATTAGCAACAGGAAGGTTCTTAAAAGAAAAGGATTCTAACCACCATGTGTTAGGAGATATCAGTCAGTATACTTGGTAACTGAGTGCACTCACTGAAACACTAATCAAAGAAGAAAAGAGTTCCTCTTTAATCATCTGCTTATCTTCTAGATAATTTGATACATAAAACAAGTTTCCACACCAATCTGTTAACCAAATATATATTTACTGACAGTTTTATAGTCACAGTATCTTTTTTGTATGAAAGCAGTTCCTAAGAGACACAAGAGGTTACTTACACTGAATATATCAATAGCACAGAGACTTCATAGCAAGGGAATAACACAAGACTCAATCCAGCGGGGAAAGAGGGATATAAGTAGGAATGAGAAAATAAACAATTTAGCAGATGTTCATATTACAAAATAAACACAGGTTGGAATGTGAGAACGTAGAATTCTAATAAAACAGGCAAAGAGAACAGTTGTATTTTTTGTTATTTCAGAAGTGACTGAAACAATCAATATGTAGGCATGCTAGATAAAAATTCTGAGAGCTACCTGGGACAGCACTAGACCGGGGAAGACAAGTGTGTAGGCTTTTAAAGAAAGAAAGTCCTTCTTGTTTAAAGAATCCATGGAACCCATTGTATATGCATGTATATGAACACATGTAGGAGTTGGGGTTAGAGAATAACCTTTTCCTCATGTTTAGTATAATGTATGATCAGTCCTTAAGTGAATGGAGTTTGACATTAAGCACAAGTTGGTAAAAACTGGAATCCAAGGAGCATTTATTTCTCAACAGTTTCATCTTTTCACCAATTATTTGAGCTAGGCCTTGCTTGTCAATGTCACCATCCCACTGATTACTCAACTGTAGGTTAATGGATTCCCATTTACTTCTTTCTGAACACCAACTGCCTTCTTTGATGACCTAATTCTTCAAGGAGAACTTTAAAAGTCTACTGCATACATATGAAAAAAAATATATGCCCCATTAATTTCAATAAAATGTTCTTCCATGTGAGTATGTATAGGGTCAAAATAGTGAACAAAAATTATATTTCTTGACTGGTTAAAAAAAACCCCTATTTTGTATCAGTTATAGACTATACCACAATAAATATTAATAAACCATACTCACTGTAACATTATAACAATATAGTATAAAGAAAGAAATACTTAAAGTTAGTAAGAAATACTACAACGCTATGGAATCCATTTTCTTATTGGCTTATTTCACAGCACTGCCTCAAAACGCGAAAGGCAGCAATGAAGATGAGATTAGACAGACAGACAGATAGTCTTTTCACCTGAATTATCTCCTTTACCCCTACCAATATACTTATTCTGTAGGGGAAAGTCAAGTAGTTAGCTCAGTCTGTCTTGCTGTAAGGCACTAAACATAACTGTATGGTGTAAGTTGTTTCCCTCAATATTTAATTCTGGAGTTAGCAATTCAGGGTACATGGAATTCAGCACCTATCATTCAGTGCCTGCCCTGGAACCCAACCATGTTAACACGTTCTTTCACATTTCTTTCTGAAACAATAAGAATCACTTCAAAGCAAAGCAGGCATGTTGTTTCCCATAAAGTGGCTACTAAGCTTGCATCAGCCCGGGACCTGATGCTAGGTCTGTTTGCTATTGTCCTATTAGCTGCTGTTGCCTGGAGCCTCCTGGGTTGTGGAGTTCCTAAACTGAGGCCCTGGAGTTCAGTAATAGTTGCACTACTGAGTGCTAGGCATCTCTCTCCTAACATTCTTCATTACAATCAAAATGAAACATTCCAGTGAATTTATGCTTGTAAAAAGCTTTCAGCTGCAAAAAAATAAAATAAAAATAGACAGGGCTGTGATTTCCAGTAATGGGATATAAGAAGAAAATGCATAATAGGCTACCTATAGCTAAGAGGAGGATGAATTTATCATTAATCATATAAACACCAACTGACTGACCATTGTGTGATTACAAATAAACTAAAAGGCTGAGACTGCAGTTAGCCCTACAACTAGATAGCCAAGTTATATAAAGGATGATTTGAAGGGGAAATGTTATATAGGTGTATATATACATGGGAGAGAATTCAAAACCTTTTTCTTGCCCATCAGAGCTTTATTAACCATGAGCAAAAGGATTAAAATTACAGAGGATTTTCCTTTTGCTTCCAGCAAATAACTCAGCATGGAAGCACTAGAGATATGTGAAAACTGCTTTAAGATATTCTTGGAAATGAAATCTCTGAAGAGGTTTTTAAAGTTACATTCTGTTTGTAAGAAAAAAAAACATTTCTAAAATAATAACTGATTTATGAACCACAAAAGGATTTAGAATTCTGAGTTGCTAGAGGAAGTTAGGTGTCTAAATGAGACCACCATGTCTATTATTTGTATTATTGTTTAACATAGATTTAATGGTGGTGAGTGCCTTGTATTTTAAATTTGATATTCAAGTGCCCCTTGAAATTTTAAATATCAAATGTCATTTTGTATTTTTAATCTGTAACACTTAAGGTATATCTTCCTTTGTCAAATTCGCAATCTGATCCATATTATCTCCATCCAGGTGCTTCAAAAGCTTGTAAAGAAAACATATTTTTTGTTCTCATAATTCAGTGGAATATACTGCTTCTAATCATAGAAACATCTATTATGTTTGTCATGGTTAATATCCATTAATATATGGCCCAAAGGTTTTGATTGAATTGATTGACAGGTAATGGAATTCAGGGTTTAAAGACATTTGGGACACAACAGAAGCCTTGAGACAAGCAGCTGGTCTGAGGACACTGCTAACACTTTTCTATCTAGAACCCTAGAATCATGTCCAGCAACAATTTCTCTCCAACAGTTTGGGATCATTGGATAAAGTTGGATTTGGATGAGCAAATTGCCACATGCCTTTGTTCTGCTTTAGGAGAGATGGGAATTATTACAGGGCTTCCTAGGCTGGGACTGTAACTACAATGTGATGATGAGTTGTTTATGCTGAAAGCTTGGTATGATGTGTGCAGTCCTGGCTCTGCCATGGAAATGTACTCCTTCCATGTGTGAGCAACATGGGGGGCAAAGCCCCAGGTGAGGTGGGGCATTTCTTTTCCAGGATAATAAGGAGTGAGGCTAGTCCACCAAAATAGCTTTGTTACATTTCTCCTGATAAAATTATAGGGTAGGATTTTTGTGCTCTTCAGCCTGCCATACCACAGCCTGTTCAATCTGCAAGCCCTTCCATATATACTTGAAAGAGAATTTTCCACTGTTGAGGAAAGATGGATGATTGCCCTAAATTTTCTGTCTTTCAAAACTGTAAAGTATATCTTGTTTTATTTAGAATTGAGATGTCCTTTGGCAGAATGGAAAGCTGTGTCCAAACTATCCAAAATGAGGGTTTTCCCCAGACACACTTTAAATCAAAATAGGAATGGAATAATATATAATAGCAGCATAGCATAAGTAATAGACTGTGAAATGAAATACCTACGCCCTCCTTTTGCCTGTATTTCAAGCCTTAAAAAAGGACTTCCAAGTTGTGCAGTTAAATTAATTTGACTAGGCACAAAGATTATGTTAATGCATTAGAATTGTTCACGATTTTATAGAGCTTAAGGCCTGTGTATTGTCAAGCTATTTCATTGACAGATGCAGAAATTTGCAATTAAGAATAATTAAAATTCTCAAAATTTGTACCATCATCAGGAAGCCAGTAACTATGGTGGAGACTCATAGCCTTGCATGTATGCCAATGCCCTTGGCTTTCCTTTAAGACTTTGTTCTGATGGAAGGGTAGATGACTGGTGCCTATATTAAAAGTCGGGTTGATTTTCAGTCCTGAATATGAAATGCTGAGCCATTTTCCTGATCAGTCTTGCATGGTCCCAGCTGCATTTTTCAAGGAATCCAAATCCATTTGGTAAGCCAATCAGAGCCGTGTAGTTTTTATTAAATCATGTATTAGTTAAACACCAATAACAAAGACATCATGACTAAGAAAGCTTTCTCCTTTGAACTAGAATTTGCACAGTTCAAATCCCATTCCCACAGCCAGTGGATTAATGTCTACATTATCTGAGCATATGAAGGCATCTCCGTTCTACAGACTTGCAAAAAGGAAGCTGTTTTCCTTGTCGGGATATTATGATTTGTGTGTATTTGCCAGGAGCTCATCCTCTAGGCCAGCACAGCTTGTCTTGGGAGGAGCTTGTGTGATAAGCGTATTACCATTAAAAAGCTCCCGTGCTGAGTATTAGACATTATTTCTCTCTTACATGATATGTTTTAATAAGATTTGAATGCAGTAATGCCTCCCTGAAATATAGCCAGAGGTAAGGCCCTGCAGGAAGCAAGGGATAAATCCATATTATAAACTAAACTATGGGGTAGCATCTTCAGTTAAGGCTGCATTACATCCTTTTGTTGAAATTAAGGCAGAATATTTATACACATCTGGAAACATGCCTTTATCTTACCTGGTTTGTAACTTAGCAACCTCTCATTTAACATTCTTGCTGTTACTTACACAGCAGCTAATAAATCTAGCCAAGTTTGGGCAATCTACCTCCAAGAGATATGAGATGGTTTAAGCACACAGGCAATACCTGAAGCCCAATGGCTTTGTCAGCATATTGTTTTACCTGCAAAGATGTAGACAACTTCCCCATTGTTGAAAGTCAAGTTTGATCAGGCTAGTAGTAGAAGTTATAGAAGAAAAGCAGGAATCCAAGGATCAAAAAATATCCTTGGTATAAAATCTGACTTGTGGAATGTCCATCTCCAGTTTAATTCACGTCTGCTCTTCCTTCATCACCAAAAGTGAAAGACATTTTTTGCAATAAAATAAAATTTCAGGTACTTTGTTCTTTTTGAATTTTCTTTCCTTACTTTCCAGCTCCTTTTTGGGTTTTTTTTCAAAACAAGGGATTTGAAATGGATTTAATACGGATTTATTACTCTTAAAAGAGAGAGTGCGGTTAAATTTAATCCCTAGTAGTGGTCCTATTTTTAAACAATCCCTTTCTCCTCCCCCCCCCCTTTTTTTTGAGAGGAAGATCTCTAGATGCATGTTAAAAAGAAACTAAGTATGAGAAAGATATTGTAATGACAAAGTGAAATTTCTGCATCACTTTAGACCTGTACTGAATAAGAGGGCATGCTGGAGACAGCCACCTTCTTCCATAAAGCAAAGGCCATAATATTAAATGTGGCCTCTGAGTTTTGTTTTGTTTTGTTTTAATTGTGTGGCAGAGCTCTAAATGATGGTGTTTGGCATATTCGCTGCAGATGTTCCCCATTACGAAAGGCATTCTGCATGTGGCTCAAGGATTCACGTACAGGAAGCTGCAGAATAAAATTTCCTCTGTTAAGCTCTTTATAGTAGCCCACTGATGTCAGAAGCATACTTAAAGAGCAATCACATTATAAGATATATTTTTGGCTGAAAATCTATGTCCTATTTTTATAGTGAAAGTATTGTTCTCAGTTTCTTCCCTCTCTGAAAGTATTTTCCTCACAAACAGGATGGGCAGAGAAAAATACCATTTACATCACTGTCGCACTCTGCCCTTCAGAGACTCAGGGATTTTATTATTATTATTATATTGTTACAATAACCTGAAGAGCTGGATTAGGCTGAGGCAGGCTATAATTGATTTATTGTTGTCAAACAAGCTTCATGGTGAAGTCATCCTGTTCTAAAACTGCCCACATAATTATTTTATCCAATTAATCATTCTGCCCGAATCAGTACATAAGTAAAAAAAGGAGCTTCTCTTCTGTAATATCCCTACCACTAGACAGAGCATTAGCCCAAAGCTCTGTGGTGTTTCAGGCAGAATCACAAACGGCATTTCCACCCCGTCAAAATGCAGAGAATACCAAAATATGACCAATTATGCTATGCATGGTTTTTCAGAAGTAACTCCTATTCTTGAGACTTGTTCCAAATTAGTGTTTATACTCCAGGTGGCAACCTATATTTTCATCTTCAGCCTCCTGACAGATACACAGCTGGTAAGACATAAATCCAAAGTAAGACTACAAAAACAAGTTAATATGTAAATGTTACCTACATTCTATAAAATGCTGAGAGATAAATATGAGGGATGCTTTGCCACAAATAATCCTGGAAAAAGGCTTCCTTTTCTAAATGTAACTTCAATCAGGATTAATATGCAGGAGTCTAAATTTTTCACTGGTAATATGACATCTGGCTTCAGGCAGGTATCGTAAAAATTGAATCACTGATGACCTTGTCTAAGGCACAACTTTTTATCAAGACAGGCTTGCAACAGACTAAAATTCTGGGCAATTCCAGCATCCAGCATGACTTGTAAGTTGCCTTCAGCCCTCAAGGGATTCCCCACTACCATAACCTGGACTTTTATGTGATGTGCAATTTTCACTCACAGAGCAGACTGAACAAACAATTGCTTAGATGCCGGATGTGTTAATTAGCCACATCTCTTCCTCCAACTTCCATAATACAGGTTCACTTAACCTCAGGCCAGGATAGGTTCACCAAGCCACTTATTATCATCTATATTTCAGTGTCTGGAAATGAAGTTTGTAAAAGAAATTGGAACATTTCCCCAGAAGCATCACTACATCATTTGTGAGAGCTTCTAAATCTCCTGCCCTGAAGAAATGGAAATATGTTCATGAGATGTTCAGCAGATGCACACTTGTAATGTTGGCATATGGCAACAGGAATAAGCAAAGCATCTTTCTTTACAAAATACATTTGCCTTTTTATTGTTATTTCTTTGACAAAACATAATTTCCTCTTTTTGGTAATCACACCTTTTTAATTAATCTCCTCTTTATTCAGAACGGGGACATGGTCCACTGCATGGAGATATAATTGATTCTGACAGAATGGTCTTCTCAGAGAGGAACCACAAAGGCATGTCTACAAAGGAGTGAAAAGCAAGCAACTAATAGAAAAGCAATGCTGCTGCCATTCGCTTTGCCCATCACCTAGTTGCCAGTTATATTTGGAACATAATTTTTTTCATCCTCAATTGCCAGTTTTCTTTTATGACTTTGCTCCGCAATTATGAATACATTTTTCTACACAAGGGAAACAGGTGCACAGATGTGGCAGAAGCAGATGGGTACCAAGGTACCAATCATTAAGGCTATGCTTCAGGTACCTTTCACATCCCCCAAAATACTGTTATTCTGCAATTCTGGATAAGGTTATTTTACTCCACAGATAAAACAAACAGTGAGTTTTTCTCTACTTTATAGATCAAGATGATGTGTATATACAGTATGTGGGCGTGACATAGATATATATTCTATCTCTCTCTGTCTCTCCATCCATCCATCCATCTTACCTGTGTGTGTGAAAGAGAGAAAGAGAGATAAAGAGATGGATGGATGGATGGATGGATGGATGGATGGATGGATGGATGGACGGACGGATGGCAACCAGTCTGGTGTATCAGTTAAGTTCTAGTCCTCCCTGCTCCCTGCTTTGAGGCCACTTTGAGGATGAATCTGAGCCACCCATTCTCTCTCAGCCCTAGACCTGGAGAGTTTAAGAGCCCAAATTAGAATCTTAAGCCTCTCAGAACCTTTGGACCTCTCACCTTAAAAAAACAAGTCAATAACCGTGGAAAATAAAGGTAATTTTTTATTGTGGGGTTTAAAGGAAAAACAAATGCTTCAAGTCTCAAACCTTGAGGTAGCTATTTGCCTCTTTAAATATCCATTCACAGACCCTTGAAAATGCAAAAGAAAGAAATGTCCACCTCACCCCCTCAGTCACAAGCCCACCCCCATCACCAGCCACAACCTCTATGACCCCAAGCAAAAGGCATCACTTTACCTATAGCTGGGATAGCATATTTCCAAACCCAGCTAATTGTAGTTTATTCAATAAACTATGGTTTAAACAGACCCTGCCTTTGTGAGATATATCAGATTAGCTTGTTTCTCCTCTTGTATTCCTCAGCAGCCCCAACAGGTCACCCATTCAGCTTTGTACACTGTCTTTGTGTGATGCAGAAATGTAATCTATTTGGAATAACCTTTCTGCTAAGGATAACTATGTTCTTCTCCAGCGTCATTCCAAGATGTGACTTCAGGACCCAGCACTTTTGTCAAAATGATGAAGAAACAGCTCTACCACCCAAGCTCCTCCTTTCATATGTGCATGTGACAACACAAGATGTGCAGAAAAAAGGAGAGCTTGAGTCCTGTCAGTGCAATGTTCCTTTTGTCATTTGACCAGCCGTGGGATGCCTTGTGGGGCAAGAGGGGGCAAGGTGACCGCAGCAGTGCAGTGTTCCATTGCAGCAGAACCACATTCCTTTTCTATAAATGCTTCATCATTGTGTGCACACTCAAAAGGGACAGAGAGCTTGAGATGCGACGCTGCTTTTGTCTTTCTGATGAAAGAGAGACATCTGTGGAAGCTGCTGGGAGCAACTTAAAACCAAGCTAATATAGTTAATTGAATTTGAATGTTGTAATATATAAAATACGTTGATGACCTAAAATTGCTTAGTAGCCAGCAGTCATTGGCTGTGCACAATAAGCTAAAAATATTAATAGAAGCACCATTTTCCTACTTGTCATATACTACACTTTAACAGGCATATCATATCTGTTCCAATAGAAGAGAATCATATCTGGGCTGTAAAACATTAGATAGAGTCAGAGAGGTTTTTTGTTTCATTTTTTTTTGGGGGGGGGTTGCCATATATGGATAATCCAGATTTTTGCAGCTAAACTGAAGTGTTGTGGCTTATCATATTATGTGAAGCTGAACAAATGCTATCTCCATATATAAGACCTATGCAAATATGTATTTACATACGGTAACTTCAGTTCTTTTGCTGAAAAAATATATCTTCTAGAGTAGCTGTCATGCTCTCTGCATGACAATGCCTCTGTTCTTAGACAAATGGCAGGATGAAAGTCTAGGTGACGAACGTTTAAGGAGCCAGAGTTAGACATAATGTGTTGAATTAAATTTCTGAAGAGGCAGTCCATTTACCTTCAGGACCCAAGTTGTTTCACAATGAGATAACAATATAATCTGTGATGCCTTGCTTGTTCTCAATGAAATTAGAATTGTGCCTTTGAGAAAAATCAACCTACCCCTAAAATCAAACCTATATGTTTGCTCGAAATTTCAGTTGCTATATATAGAGAAAAATAGAAAAAGGGAAAAAAATGTGAATATGATGGATACTGCTACAAGGAAGGGAAGGGAAGGAGGGAAGGTTCAGTTAGTTGATATTTCTGCATCCAAAATGAAAGTTATTTCAAAATGGTAATCTCACTCTTTTCTGAGCTTTGGTGTCAAATATGATAATCTAATGTTTAGATTATAATTTCTGACAGTAATTCCTAGATAAGCATGATTCTAAGGTATTACGTGTCTCTGGATGTTATTTTACAATGAATTATTGACAAATTTCAACAAACATTTTCAACAAGCTTAGATAGTAATATAAGGTTAGAATATTTGGTTTATGAATCTTTGATAGTTTTCTTCTCTCACATCAACATATTAAGATGTTCATTGCATATCTTAAATAATATTAGAGCTTTTAGTTAACTAGATTCCTAGTTGTAGGAAATATCTGTTTTTCTGAAGATTCATTCATGAAATTTATTCACCAGGTTAATTATACTGGGATTACAAATCAAATGCTGCTGGAATATAAATAGTGACTGATATCTGATTCTGCTAAAAGATAACAAAGTCTTCTTACTGTATCTGTGGATGTTCTGGAAGCCACTGACCAGCAGCTATAAAAAACAGAATGTGGGGTTTTAATATTTTTTTCCCAATAATTTGTTTTTTATCATTATTTCAAAATAGGTAAATGGTGAATAATACAAACATATTTTAATATAATTGATATTTAAATTAGAGTAATAGTGAATAATCTATAGGTAACTATTGACATACGTAGTACATTACATAACAAGTTGACATAACTTATAAGGTTGTGCATAAATTGTCACTGCACTATGATAAACAATTTATCTAATAATATTATATTCCATATCTTCAATGATTAGTAAATTTGTGTATGTAACTTGCTTGGCCGGTATGTTATCTGTAACATCTGTCTACATGTATCCTGTGGATAGACAGATACATCAGAGTAGATAGAGTAGATATATAGGAATTCCTTGGCTGACAACATAATCTGGAAAAAATAATAAAAGGATTGATATTTCCACAATATTTAATACCCAACAAAAAATACCCTTAGAACATTGGAAGGTAGAATTAATACTAATAAACAGTTCCCTATAGGTATAAGCCACTGTAGTGTAGAAATTAAGATATTGTATTAGGACAGTGTTTCTTAAACCTTTTGCTCTCAGGATCCCAACCCACTTTTAAAAATTATGGAGGACCCCAAAAGAACTTTTGTTTGTATGGGTTATATTTATCAACATTTACTGTATTAAAAATTAAAATCGATGTATTCATAGGATATTTATTTATTGAATCATGTAAAAATAACAATATGAAACCCATTAGATATTAACATGAAATATTTTTCATGAAAAAGCTTATTTTTTTAACAAATAAAAATAATAATGAGAAGAGTGATATTTTAATTTTCTGCAAATATCTTCAATATCTGGCAAATAATTTTGATTAAGTGGACCCCTGAGAGGGTCTTGGGGGAACACCAGGGGTCCTCGGACCACACTTTAAGAAACATTGTATTAGGAAGCCCAGGTTCAAATCCACCTTCATTCATGGAAGCCTGTAGACTATCCACATTTATCTTAATAGGGAGCATTTGTAAATAATCAGCTTTTTAAAAAATATTTTATTTGTAAAGATGAATAGGAACTTTCTGGATGGATAAATTATGGAAAGTATTAATCTATTTGCAATCCTCCCAGGCATTCCGGGTTTTAGATACCATTGGAGGATTCTTACAAGATGATATCTTTGTTCACTTCTATGCAATGAACTATCCAAACAATTCATTTTCTTCCTTGGGGGGAAAAAAACCCTATTGGTAATTTGTCTTCTGTAGACCAAAGGAAATAAATGGATAATGAGCTCTGATACATTTCAGAACATACTGCAAAGGAAGACGTTTAAGTGGATGAAATTGTATTTGGATAAGTTATATTTTAAGTTGTTTGACTTCCAATATAGTTCCATACACAATTGCATTTAATAACAAAATGGTTATATTTATGTTTTATTTTCTGCCTTACACAAAATGGCTGTACATTAGAACAAAAGAAAACACAAATATTTCAGCTGTTGTTCTTAGTTGGAAATTCTAACCACATTTAGTTGGAAATTCTAACCACACAGAATAAATACGATTAGGAGTAAGAGTAAATGGGTGAATGATAAGAGTAAAGGTAAATGCCTTTTGTTATCTCACTATGATAACAGAATGTAAGGGGCATGCAGAGAATATCTGGAAAAGATATGTGGTAGTTTGGAACAATGTCTATTTCTAAGCACTATTCAAAAACAAGATTTTTTGTATCAATCTTATGTTCTTAATATTAGAGGCATGTTACTGGCAACAATGCAGGCTTATTTCTAGAATTAAGTTCATCATTAAATTTCTCTAGCAGCAAATTATGCGTCCATCCCATCTATATGCTGAAAGAAGTATGACAGAACCGAAGCAGGAAGGTAGAACTTGCATTTTAAAACCAGATCGTGGGCATTACAAAAATGAGTCCATTCTTGTTAAAACTGTTAGTGCATAAAATCTAATTATATTATGTTAAAGGCATCGCATAGCCCCTACTTTTTATATTACCTTTTTAATTGCCTACTAGCTTTTCTGCATATTTTGTACACCTGAATGTTAATTATGTTTTCAAATGAGGAATTGATACTTAAAGACAACAAAGTAATTGATCCCCAAATAATTAATATCTTCCTTTTTCATAAGAGAACTAAATTACAGAAGACTGAGTATATTTTGTGCATTTGCACATGCTTACGCGAAACATAGAGATAACGGAATTTGAATATATAGCAGGGGGAGAAATGGTAAGAATGCACAAATGTGATCCTAAACTAAATAAAATCAAAACAAACTTCCTTCCATCCCTGCCATCATATGATATAAGATAGGCCCCTTTATTATGAAGCTGAATAATGTGTATGATAGGCTAGCTATTGTCCAAGTTCTTAATTTGAATTATTGTTATTCCAAGTTCCTATACACCTCCTTCTACAAGCAACAGCAGTCCCATTTTCACTCTCCCACCAAGTTCCTCAGCAGGGGAGCTCCAGAGGCAGACTTGTTGGTCAGTGTGAAAATTTCAAATTCTAGTCATACTCCCTAGTTTGTCAGGGTCAACGATTGAGTAGGATATATGATGGCAGGCAAACATACTGGAGGATTTTTTGTTTGTTTCTGAAGCACCATTCTACTGACATATTTTCACTTGCTGTTGCTGCTTGGTGGTTATAAACAAAGGAGTCTGGCCTAGAATATGCATTTCTCATATTTAATCATTTATCAAATTTATATCCTGTCATAATCACAAAAGACTATGGGTGATTCACAAAGATAAGAACATGGAATGCATCTATTTTATAAATACAAGTTAAAAACTCCAAAACAATACATGGCATCAAATCCCAGAAACATTCCAGAAAAGCTGTATTTTCAACTTTTTTCACAAAAATGAGGCAAATGAGCTTTCAACAGGAGGGCTGGCCCCATCACTGAAAAGCAATGCTTCCAGGTTTTGCCCCCCCCCCCCCCGCCAACATCCTGAAAATGGGAGACAACCAGCTGGTTCTCCTGGTACAATCAAAGTGGTCAGGCCAACTTTAGTGGAGAGATGTAACCCAGCACCAAAGGGCTGGTTTTAACCTATAAAGATCTTTCAAAGAGTCATGAAATAAAAGAGATGGAGATTTTAATACCCTGACATCTAGTGGGAGATTAATTTTGCTAACCATGGTCATTCTACAAAATCTTTACTTGTTTTGCTGACAACTTTGTCAGAAGGTGGGAGAAGGAACAAGAGGATCAGGTAGCCTTGATCTGGTGCTACTTAATAGGGAAGAGTTGGTCAAGAACAATAAAAAGGGCTTCTCCAGAAATTTTCAAAATAAAAGGAAGAGAAGGAAAACAGTCCTAGCTGCTCATTGAAGTCTGCAATGTACTAACACTTAACAAAGAAAAGGAAAGCTAGTTGACTTGTACTTTGCCTCAGTCTTTTTCCAAAAGAAAATATACATTCTGCCAAGTAATTGTGAAGAACAAGATAAAAAGATAGGACTGATGCTTGAAACCAATATCAGTCAGGGAATACCTCTAAGTTAAAATCAGGGTTAAATGAATTACATCTTAAGGTACTAAAAGAACTAGCAGATGGTCCAATCAAGCCTCTTTCCATTACCTTTGAAAGATCCTAGACCATGGGTTAAGTGCCAGACAACTGGAGAAGGGCAAACATTATCCTAAAGGATAAAAGGAATATCCAGGAAACTACAGATCAGTCAGACTGACACCAGTACTTGGGAAAATTCTAGTGCAAATCATAAAGCAATCAATCTGTACTCAATATGGAGTTATTACAAAAAAATAAGCATGGATTTGTGAAGGACAGTTCTTACCAGGCCTTCCTTATCTCATGTTTTTGTTGGATGACTTCCATGATAAATTGTGGGAACTCTATAGATATAATTATTTTAGCAAAGTATCTACAAAGGGCTGCATGACATTCTAACTGGAAGGCTAGTAAAGCATGGGGCAATGGAGTAGACACATAGCTTGTTCAGAATGATACCCAAGGAATGCTCATTAATGTTTCTCCATCAAACAGGAGGCAGGTATTGAGTGGAGTGCCACGCGGGCTTATCCTGTGCTCTTCAACATTTCTATTAATGATTTGGACCAGTGTTTCTCAACCTTGGCAACTCTAAGATGTGTGGACTTCAACTCCCAGAATTACCCAGCCAGCATGGCTGGCTGGGGAATTCTGGGAGTTGAAGTCCACACATCTTAAAGCTACCAAGGCTGAGAAACACTGATTTGGACAAAGAGGTGGAGGAAATACTTGTCTAATTTGTGGATGATACAATATTCAACGAGATAACTAATACTCTAGCTGACACAAATACATTTTAAAATTGGATTGATAGGTTAGAGAAATAGGTTGGAAATAGCAAAGTGAAATTTAACAGAGAAATGCAAAGTTCTTCACCTAGGAAACAGAAATCACACACACAGCTAAGGAATGGGTGACACTTGTGAAACAGATATTAGAATAACAGTTGATTACAAACTGGTTGTAAGTCAGCAGTGTGATATTGTTCCCCAAAAGAAAATGTTTAGGTTTTACTAAATCATGGGAAAATGACAGTATCACTTTATTTTATTTTGGTCAAACTCTACCCTGGGTAATGGCCAGTTCTGGGCACTACACTTTAAGAAGGATTTAGACAAACTGCAGCAGTTTTGGAGAAGGACAAGGAGGATCATCAGGATGCTAGAAACTAAGATTTAAGGAAATGGGAATGTTTAGCCCTGAGAAGAGAAGTTTGAGGATATGATACCATTCTTCCAGTGCCTGAAATGATATCTTATAAAAGAAGACCAAGATCTGTTCTCTAAGATATCTGCTCAGAGTTCAGGACACAGAATAATGGATTTAAGTTACAGGAAGACAGATACTGACTGACAGAGAAAATTTCCTAACAGTAAAAGCAATTTGACAACAGAGCCTATCACTTAGAGAGATGGTAGACTCTGCTTTCCTGGAGGTATTCAGACAAAGTCTAGACAGCTATCTGTCAGGGACGCTTTAGTTTGGGTTCTTGCACTGAATGGGGGTTGGAGTCAATGGTCTAAATGGGCCTTTCCAATTCTATGTTTCTATGGACAACTCTTCTATGCAACTGGATCAGACTGCAGCAAATCAAACTATTTGCTTTGGAACTACATTCAATGTACTGCATTAATGCTGGGCTCGTGCTAGATTTCATTCTAATAGTCAGAGACATGAATATTGTAAAGGAGAAAAAGAAATAAAGGAAAAGGAACCAGCAATACTCTTTTACTTGATATATACAGAATATTCCTTTAAAGAGCTGCTGTGGTATATTCCTTTCTCACCTTGCAAAGTAAAAATCCCAGCTAGGTTCATTCAGTTTTAAAATTACTGTTTGTTTTATCTCTTTCTTATTCCCTCACTTCTCCCCTCCAATCGCCAATTAATTCTTCCTAAGCCTCACTGACTGCCCTTTTCTCATAAAATATATAATACATAGCTTGAATTTCTAAAAATCCACTATATGTTAGATATCCTTTGTCAATTACATTTTCCAGACTGGAATAATTACCAACTTTTATTACTGGCATGTTGGGTCTGATACTTTTCCATGCCAAGCCTTACAACTGCCTCCTACTCTGTGAAGATCCCAAAGTCAAGATGGTACTGTTGTCCTGACAAAAAAAAGGGCAGGGTCTTTTGCATGGGAAGACCCTTGCTCCTGGAAATATCCACTGTGTCTTTCTGAGTACTCATATGATAGATCACGGGAATGGGCAATTATCTGCCCCTCCTGGGTGCAGTACTTCATAATGTACAAATAAGATCTTACAATGTTCTTTTTTTTTTCCTTTCCCATGATGCCTATTTAGAATTAAGTTAAACCATGGAGTTATGTCTGTATGCATTCTTCTATAGTACGCTTATGTTGGCCTAATACACTAGATTGGCTTATGTTAAAATCCAACGTGGTTTACACAGATTTTATTTTATATTCTGGAATTCTTTCCATATTCTCAGGGATAATGCACATAGCACTATTATTCCATAGCTTGCATGGGGGTTGGGGTATGCAGCTGCACCTTGACATATAAAATTAATATTCAGCTACCTAGTCCTGATAACTAATATTTTCAATATGATAGATAGATAGATAGATAGATAGATAGATAGATAGATAGATAGATAGATAGATAGATGTAGATATATATTTTAGCCCATGACGACCTCCTTGGGACAAATTGGCACTATAAGAAGACAATTATGGAATGTCATCCCTGGTTGATATCCAAAATATTCCTATGTATAAATCTGTCCATAGAGCCTGGAGATTATTAATAGCTTTAAAGTATCTATGGAAAGAAGGAGAAGTAGGGAGTTAGAAATGGGAACTGGATATAAGATAGGAACTATCTACATGGAAAAGGCTGCAAACGTTTTGTACAAGGAGGCAGAAAATAATAGGCAAAATTCATAATAATTTATTGATTTAATGGAAGGGCTATGTGAACAACTAACTTCAGTTGCAATTTGCTCTTTGTTTGCATTAAGACACATTAGAATTAGATACCCTTTTTCTTTAATTAAATGAATATTTTTATTGGTAACAGTGCAATATTGTTTCTATTGTAAAGGTCAGCTCAATTAATAGTATTCTGAAAAATAGCCCTTAGGACTCTCTTGATAGATTACCATACAAAATACTAAAGAGAGTTTGGTCCTTAGTTTAAACAATTACTAAAATAATCCAGTGTATCAACATTTTTAGTCAGATAGAATCTTTGCTGTATATTGCATATATTGCATTATATCACCTCATGACCATTAGAGTGTCGAAGTACCAAAAAAAATATCTGGATCCTATTTCTTCAGCACCAGGTGAAGATGTTCTTTTGCAATTTCTCTGACGTTTCAGTTTTAAAAGCATGTTTCAGGGGTTGCTAGCTCTTGAGCATTACCATCGCTTTTATTTACTTTAACTTACTTGGAACGTTATGTGTGTTTTGTATTGTTAATATATATGCTAGTTTCCCCTTAAATCACACATTTTATTTTTTAGATTTTATACTTCTTTGAATATACATCACCAGGTAATATATTTCTCATGAGTGGTATAAAACGGTTGTTAGTTACATAACACATAGTCACATGTGTATCTAGTGTGACCCTGTATTCCTTCTGAGAAGAAAGGAATCAAAGATGTACAAGAATGAGATTTGCACGTTTCTGCTTTGTTTCTTCCTTTTATGTTAATCATCAGCCCTGGCACTTCATACAGCCTCTTTACCTTTCCGCATGTTTTCTGCCTGTTGCCATCACTAAAGGCCAGAAAGAACCCTGTCCAGCTTGTTGCTCCCTTGAGACAGTCCAAATCTTTACACGACCCCACATCTAAAGTCCGTCAAGACAAAGCTTTCCAGCGTAGTCTTCTATGCTGGTGCCTCGCATACAGAGCTGCAAGAAGATTAATTCTGTGCTTTCTTCAAAGCAGTCAGAATCATGCTGATGCTTGAACTTCCTGTTCAAAGCAAGGTGATTTATCATCTTTTGTCCTTTGGCTTAGAAGTGGCTTTCACTGGGAATTAGGTGATTTTGATTATTTGGAAGAAGATATTTGGATTTTGAACAAGATGTAAGATTTATATTTAGCTCCTTTCAAATGTATTTAGTTCCTTTTATATAAACAATGAAGACCTGGAGGTCAGTGTCTTGCGGTTGCATTGTATATGTAATTCCATGATGCTTTGGTACTGCTTCCTTGCTGGTTATCTTGGATCACTAGCAGGTGCGACATTTCTCTCTAATCATCTGACATCCATCAGCCAGAGAAAATATACTTTAAACACTTATCTTGACATAAACAGCGAGGGAGTAAGATCTCTTACCTGATTTTGAGCTGATTTCCGCAAATTGTTTTAGTTTCAAAAAGACTTCAGATTCTGCATGGGGATTAATCAGGTTGAGGAAATACTCAGTAAACAACCCATCATTCTTACCTAACTAGCATGCTCTAAAAAATCGGAAATTGTTTTTCATGATAAGGCTATTTTCATGCAAATAGAGACGTACACAGAATAAATATGCACCATCATGAAATTATTTATGATCTAGTTAATGGATGTATCATAGCATCTGTATTCC
Source organism: Python bivittatus (assembly GCF_059951505.1). Classification (NCBI taxonomy): domain Eukaryota; kingdom Metazoa; phylum Chordata; class Lepidosauria; order Squamata; family Pythonidae; genus Python; species Python bivittatus. Next base: position 23,445,737 of record NW_028277058.1, on the reverse strand, counting down.
TTTAGCACACAGTGGGATTATAAATTTATTGGTCTTTAACACTGGGAATCAACATAGTTTGTTGGCTACACATCTGCAGTGCAGAATTATGTACTGAACAGTTGAATTACAGGCTTCCAAATAGTTTTTCTTTCTTTTTTTCACCCTAAGTCATAAGCCATAATGATCATTTAAAAGCAAGAATATGGGCGGGGGGGGGGGGAATTCACTTGAGATTTATCTGGCAAAATGATATACCAGAAACTTACTGAAAATTTCTTAACATGAATCTTTTCTATTGCAATTCTGATAGGCTAGACTCCTATTAAGCATATTATGAAAGGTAAACATGGTGTTCTGAATTCCAGATGCTAACCGATTTTAATGGTTAGATATTGTGTTTTTTAAAAAAGTAGTTGAAATTGAAGCTGAAGAAATGTTGTGCATTAACAAGATTTGCTAATTTATTAAGCATAGGAATAGATAGGTGTTTGTAAACATAATTCACTTATCTGCATTTCAAGGAAGACCCTTTATCAGTTCAGTTGATGGCACAAGCTGTTTAGCAATGAAGTGCCTAAAAAATCCTTATTTTATCCTTACAAAAATACCTCTTTATTGTTAATGGAAGTGTGAATCCTATTCCAGGTTTCAGAAATTTAAAGATAAATATTAAGAGATTTCCAGGTGACTAACCTTTCTACCTCCCTTCTTAATTCAATTTAAAATGCACCCAAGATTGAGCCGGGCAATTTTGACTATTTGCAGATCTACGCAGACAGCAGGATGCAGCAAGCACAGTCTTGCTTATTTCTTTGGGAGTTTGCACAGAACTGTCAATCAGAGCTTGCTTTTTCTGTTCAAAAGCTGAACATGGAGATCTTCCAACCAGTGTTCATTTAATATTCCTGTGTGGCCAGCAGCTGAGTGCCTTGTCCTGTCCTCTTAATTTTCACTAAATCCATTCCACAAATAAATAAACTCCAGGTCCTGACAGAAGTGTCATCTGGTGGGGCCCAGGAGGAAAAAAATTCTGTTGTGGCTCCCACCTGTGGAACATCAGCCCCCTAAAGATCAAAGTGGCCCCAACTCTGCCTGCTTTTCACCTGAAAACATGGTTTCGCCGATGGGCATGGGGACCTGGAAGTGTGGTAGAGTCCATGCAGTGGCTGTATTGACTATTATGGATGGATGTGCTCACCTCGGCTATGAATGTTGAATTTTGTGATATGGTTTTTATATGGTATTATATGGTTTTTATTGTTTTAAACTGTTGCATTGTTTGCTTGTTTTTATATTGTTTTTAACTGTTTGTGAGCCACCCAGAGTCATGAATTGAGAGGGGCAGCTATATACAGTACGTTTGATTAATAAATAAAAAAATAAAACCTTTCTCCTCTCCACAACAGAAAGAGAAAATAATATACATAACTAGCACTCTGTCTCTCCTACACTTCATATGCTGCTGTGCAGGATTTGTCCCCTGTTTTTCAAGACAATCCCAATAGCAATTTGATGAGAAACTATACAAAGGGGGATAGATTATTAAAAAATAAACACATTGAAATCCCTGGAAGATTTCCTACCCTCCTCTGTTTCTTGCCCAACTCTAATTCTGGTGTATAAGCATTTCAGTTGAGGGGTTCCTTTTCTCCCAACCAGGCCAGCAGATGTGGGGACGTGATCCCAGGAATTGGCAGGTAGGTTGAGCCACGACTTTCCTCCAGGGGAAGCCAGAGGACCCCTTCAGGCCACAAGGCAGCCAGACCTTGCCAATATAGAAGTGACAATTACTGCCTTGAGCCAGCATCTTCCTGTCTACAGATATCAAGGTTAGGCTCCTGTGCAATCAAGGTAGGCCTCATCTCATCCCCTACCAGGATGGCACCCTGGTTTGGAAGACGGGTTAAGAAGGTGTTTTATTTTCATACTGAAAGGGGGTGGGCCTGGGTAAGATTTCATGATCCTGAAGACTGTTGTTTATGTGCTTGTGGTCTTTCTGATATATTATTTAGAGAGACACTGTATGCTATTTATAGCTTTTAACAACAGAAGCACTGTTAGTTAAATGTGTACTTTTTATCTCCTTGGAAGTGACAAATGTTTTTAATAAATGTAAAAGTGTGGGTATTAGGCTACATTTAAATGCAATATTACCTGGTCACATAAAAGTATGTAACAACACATTCACAGAACCGCAACGTAACAATGACCTAATCAGCCTGTCCCACAGCATGGATTTAAACAGCTAAAATCTATAAATGAGCTTTCTCTTCTTGGCCCAGGCTCTGCATAGTTTCAGGCCTCTTGGCCCCCTTTTCATCCAAGACCAGAATATTTGGGTCTGTTTATGTGCAGCAACAGCAACAGTTAAACAGCTAAGGGCCACATAGAAAAAACTAAAACAAAATAGACCCAAATTCTATTAATCTGTTGCACCTTAGTGGACTGGCCCCATATAGGTAGTCCTCAGTTAACAACAGCAATTTGGATTATAAGTGCCATCACTAAGTGATGTGGACATAAAGCACAACTTCACATGACAGCACCACTTAGCGACAGCAATTCCAGCATTCCCAGTTCCCATCATTAAGCAAATCATCATGGGTGATGTCACATGGTCGAGGATGTCACATGGTTGCCATTTGCAACCTCCTGCCGGCTTCCCCATTGACTTTGCTTGTCGGAAGCAAATGGCAACCACATGATCACAGGATGCTGCAATGTATTCACGAGCCAGGCACCAAGCACCCAGATCGTGATTACATGACCACAGGGATGCTGCAACAGGCAGAACTCCGAGGACCAGTCGTAAGTATCACTCATTCAGCACCATCACAAGTTTGAATGATTGCTGAACGAGTGGTTGTTAAACAAGGAACACCTTTATTTACCATATAGCCTATAAAGTTCCCACAGCAAAGTCCTATATTTGTTTGTTTTCTTTAAGAAGTGTCTAGGTGCCAGTGTTTCCCTGAAGATAAAGTTTAGATGGTATTCTAGTATTTATTTATGCTTATTAAAAAGCTTCAGTGAGGAGTCTCTACAGCTTTCCACAGTGAGAAGATACTGAACTAAAAGTTTGTCATTCCAAAGGACACAGTTGCACTGCTAATTCCCTTGATTGTGTTACCAGCCATCAGACTGGTGTCTCCTTTTCTCAGGTTTTATGCAAACTTCTTCTTCTGCCAAAACAGTTCTTCCCAAATAACTCAGAATCCTCCCAAGCCTTTTAAGCTAGACAGAATGGAGCCTTGCATGCAGGAAAAAAAAGGTAACATGGGGATATGCCTGTTGAATAACCCACAGCAACCAGGATACCATCTCTCATATCTATCTCCAAAGTTCTTAACTTTTTTAAGTATTAAAAGAACAAACGTCCTTCCCCAAATTATATAACGCCAACACCAATTTTCTAAGGTACGTGAACTACTGTTCAGTTCTACAACACTCTTGCAAACTTTTTCATGCTGTTCTTTGCCCCCTGTCCACCTCTGCAATAAACATATATTCTATACTTAAGAACCATGGAAAACAATGAAATTCAGTTCCTGTATTATCCACAGATTGTTTCCTGTTAATTTCCCAAGCAATTGTAAGTTTAAGGAATAGAACTAGTAGCGAGCAAAAATCATTTGGTTATTGGTGTTGTCTGAGTTTAGTTGTTTTCCTGCAGATATTTCATGACCAGGCTATCCAAGTAAAAATTAGATAGAAAATGGCACCAAAAAGAAAAAGAAAAAAATATATATGCTAAAATAGAATACTATTAAAATATATGTTTTCTCAAATGTTTTAAAACAAAATAAATATCTAGTATTCTTTCAATTTAAAGGATATGACTTTTCTGCATTTAACAGCTCTTTTCCACTGAGTTATAGCTAATCTCAAGACATGTGCAAAATATATACCGTATTTTTCTGACTATAAGACAATACTTTTTTCTAAAATCCTTACGCTAAAAATTGAAGGGCGTCTTATTCAAGGAAGTAAGCCGAGGAGAGAACCGCCCGGTTGCAAAACTGCCCATACTTTGTCTCTGCAGACAGGCTTCCTCCTATTGCTAGCCTCCAATCACGAGTGAAATAGCTTGTCTCCCAAACAGACTTCCTCCAATCACAAGCCTTATGTAACTGACGTCAGCTGATGCTGAACAAACCAATTAGAGGAAGTCTCTTTGCAGAGACAAGCTATCGGCAGTTTCACTCGTGATTGAATGTAATCAGTTATGCAAAAGAGCATGGAAATAGAGCTGCAGAGAGACGGTTTGGACCTCCTCCCACTGAGTGTATCAGGTAATGTTAACTAATTACTAAATAAAAATGTGTTCTGCACTATCTTTAAAATATTGATTTCTTAATTTTAGGTTGGAAAAGTGGGGGTCGTCTTGTACATGGGGTGTCTTACTGACGGACAAATACGGTATATCCTGGTTTTCTATGGTGATTGTACTTATTCATTGATTGATTGTAAATCAAAAAGTAGTTGCTAGATTTTGTACGTATGTGGGGCCTTTGCTACTTCTTACTTTTCCCTAAAAATTTTATTACACTAAAATGTAATAGCTGTGAACAGATTGTGAGCTCACACCTGCTTCTGTAAACATTAACTTGATAGGGTAATGCATCATGCTGGTTTGATGCTTGATAGTGAAAAGGAGATATCTTAAACAATATTACTCCTCATACAGTGCTACACATGCAAGAATAATAAAGCTTGGCATCTTGGCTGGTAGCTGATCAGCCAAGAGCCAGGAGATACATTACATAATACTGTGGCTCCAGTGTGTGACTGAACCTCACTGTGTTGTTTCTGCTCAACGGTGGGCAGTAATGTTATGAAATAACTGCTAAGCTAAAATACACTCATCTGTCAAATGCATCATTGCACCATTAGGAAAGAATTAAAATTACCAAAAGAAATGACTATCATCCTTATGGGCAGCTTTCCATCTGTCCCAATATTTCACCCACTCACTCCTACATCTAGCGAAGGAAGAAAGATGAATCACGCCTGCCTATCTCTAATGCTTTCTTGGGAAACCCAGCTCTCATTGAAACAGGACACCAGAATACTACTTGGTGCCTATTGTTTCAAGACTTAATAGGGACCCCCCTATTAAGTCTTGAAACAATGGAACGTTCACTTTCAATAGAACAAGGAAAGTTCTATTCACTGAAAACTTTGAAGGAAGAGATCATCTTGACCAGTGTTCAAATCTATAACAGTATTATATTTGGAGTTCTAATAGTAGTGCAAAGGTGGAACTATAATTATGAAAGATAAATAAACAATCCATTTAAATCTTTAAACACAGAGAATGTGGCCTTTGTGGCTCGTATCTTCTTGAATGTGTTTAGTCATTAAAGTCTGTTTCTCTTACTCTACAACTTCCACTAACCTTTTGATATGGCTTTGAGTTAATAATATTTGTCAGATGGTGGCAGTGTGTACTAATATAGGAAACTGGTCCAGTCCCAGTTGCAGGAAACAAGAGCCCTAGGGAGCCATTGATATATTACAGCTATGATGTGGGAACTACTTTTCCAAGGCTCTGTCACATTATTACTGTGATAGTTAAAGCTTTATTACTGTACAAGAAAGGCCACATTCCTTTTTTTTTTTTTTTTTTTTTACTGATAGTTCTGGCTTAGTGATTTAAAGTGAAGGAAGCAAAGGTTTGCCTGAGTTACATGGAAGTGGATATCTAAATGTTACAGCATCACAGGATGAAGTAATGGAAAAGTTGTTTTGTGCCCACATATTCCTTTATGTTAAGTTTGCCTTCATGAGCTTTTTTCATCCCATCATTTCTCTTTTCAAGGGAGATGGGAAATGTCCACCTAGGAAACAGCAATGCAAAATGCTACTGTTCAGGGTGTGGTTTTGTTTTTACTATTGTTAAATAGAATGCACACCACTCCATAATCAACCTGAAACCAAAATCCTACCATGTTATTTTTGGTCACACCAAAAATAGCATGGTAGGATTACTATCACATCTGCAATGCAGTAAAGACATATTTAATGTAGAGGGCTTTTTTCCTCCTCAGAACTAAATGGCAGTTAAGATTTAAAAAAGAAAAAAAAAGCATGCTTTATAAACATTATTATTAATTGGGTATTAGGGACTGTAGCTCAAGTCATACATTGTCCTAAGCCATAAGTAGGTTTTGTGGTTTGGGCTTAGTGTATTGTAGGAAGCTGACCATTGTAAATTGCAAAAAAAAAAAAAAAAGTTAGCATGTTGTGCTAGCCTAGACAATTGTGGTAAATCCGTGGCTTAGTCACCTGACTGCAATGTATGAATCAGAGAACAAATCCAGTCATGGATCCTGTTCGTTGCAAAACTGGATCTGAGCAGACCTCAATTCTCTACCTTAACATTTAGAAAAACATGTTTTTGTAACTGCCAAGTACTGGCATACACAAATTAGCTATTGAATCTCACTGAGATTACTATTATCTTTTATATGAATTATTGTTTATTATTCTCTGTTCTATTTTAATAATCAACTATCTTGCCATAACTACTGCAATGTTTGCAAGCCATATTTATTCTGCTTGCTTATTCTGAAATATATTCTATGCAGGACAATACAGATTACACAATGTTTGTATTTAAAACTATCTAAGAAGGGAATCATTTCTACCAGTATAAAAACATTAAACATATGTATCATTCAAATAAATCAATGAGCAGCGTATTTAAGGGAGAAAAGTGCATTCATCAACTACTGTCATATGATGAATTAAAGAAAACATACATATGTACCCATCATATTATTCGTCTTTGCAATAAGTAGTATTATGCAAAGCACAGAAAATGAGGAGAGCCTGTTTGATGCAGCGGTTAAAGACACTGAGCTAGAAACCGTAAGTCAGTGAGTTCTAGCCCCGTCTTAGGCATGAAGCCTAAGCTGACCTTGGGCCAGTCGTCCTCCCTCCACCCCAGGAGGAAGGCAGTGGTAAACCACTTCAGAAAATCTTGTCAAGGAAACTTCACAGATTTGCCATGTAGTTGCTAGGAGTTAAGACTGACCCAAAGTCACAAAAAAGAAAAGATGTAAGAAATAGTAAGGCAAATAATAATAATAATAATAATAATAATAATAATAATAATAATAATAAAAAAAAATGGGGTAGGGCTGAGATGGCAAGACTTCTTCGTAATAATGTCCACTTTTTGGAACAGAAATAGAAACAGCCCACGCCTTGGTGCAATGCTGGAAGCAGATTTAAATTTTTATATCAGCATCTTTTAGACTCAGCTGACTGACTGTGAGTGCTTACTCTGGGTTTTACCGGTGCTTTTCTTTTGTTATTTCTTTTGTATTTATGGTAATGTTTCTCCTTTTGTTTAATCTTGTACACTGCCCAGAGTCCTTTGGGGTTCAGTGGGTTATAACTACCATTAAATAAAGAAATAATCCAGTTTACACCAAGACCATTAACCATACCTCTCCACACTTTTCTATTCTTACAAACTGTGATGGTTTCCATCACATCAATCCAGCTGCAACTGTTTATTTGCTATTATATCACAGAATGATGCCAGAAACACGATATTAATGAACCATTTCAGTACATGCAAATATATTTGCTACTGATGTGCCTATTTTCACACCCTTTTCCCATGGTGGAGGCTGAATACTTTGAAGGGAAGTAGCTTTGTACTGCTTCTCCTCAAATTCATTTGTGTATGCAGAATCTATATCTATAAAACTATATGCAAAAAACAGGACCCCAATTACAGGAATTAGTCTTGCCTTCTCCTCTGATGTGCTCATCAGTCATCTCTCCTGACCACAAGTTTGGACAGCATGAAAGGGAACCTCATGTCCATAGATTCTCTATTAAAGTAGAATCTCAGGCTAATACATATGGACAGTATTCACACATTGAGGTTAATGTGTGAATACTTCAAATATTCTTCAAATATTCTCCATACATGATAAAGTTTATCTGAACCTCCATGAATTCCAGGGTAAGGAACCAGGAGCCAGATGTTGTCAAACTGTCAGCAGACTAAGCTAGTATGGCCAATGTTGAAGAAAGCTGGGCGTTGCCATTTAGCAACCACTGAAGGACTGTAGAGTCAGTGGATTGACAGAAGACATATAAGCATAGCAAATGTGTTGACATCAGAGAGGGCACATTAGCGTTATTACACTCCTTTGTTCAGATAATCTGAAAAAACATATTAAAATGATTTATGAGAAGGCGGCTACGAAGCAGGATGTTCCTGAACCAAATTTCATCTGAATATATGGCTACAGCCACTATGACTAGGTCCACAAATTTGTTTAATTAATGATTATTGCAGAAACCACCGTTGGCTGCAGTTTCTTAACTAGCTAAGTCATAAAGCAGGGTTTATAAACTACAAAGTACAGCCATAAACTATGGTTTACAAACCACAGTGGCTGAGTTCATATAAGTCATACCTAAACATACCACAGTACAGTTGTGGGAATCAGGCATTTGTCTCATCCTTATTGTAAGTGTAACATCACTGCCTTCCCTTTTTTTTTTTAATTATCCTTTGGGAACACATTATTCTTGCCCATGAAATGATTTGAATATTCCAAAATGGTTGCAAATATGCTAAATATTATTAGGATAGGTTAATTAGCACATTCATCTTTCTAATATAAATGCTAAGGAAAATTTGAAAGGGCCATAGATAGCAAAGCCCCTGAAATCAGCAAGACCATGTCTACCTGCAAAGCATTATAGCATAGCAGAAATCAAAGACTCTCGTCCCATGACACCAGCAATGTAGTATAAAATGGAAGCAATTGTGGCTCATCACCTCAAACTTTAACGTAGGGCGTAAAATATGATTCCCAGAACTAACACCAAATGCTAAAACCCACTGCTCCAATTGCCCTTCCTTGGTGAGCATTCTCATAAAGCAGTTGTGTAGGAGAACATTTTTTTAAAAAGTCATTTTTGCATTTTTAAAAACTTTATACATAAAATAGACAAAAATTATCTTTACTGAAAGTTTCAATCTAAAAATAAAGATTATGGGGTTGGGAGTTGGGTGGCTATAATAAATTTGAATAAATAAATAAATAAATTATAAAAGTAACAATAGACTAGCAATTGTGAAAGAACAAAATAGCCTCAATAAATAGTACTGGACTTTGAATTCAATTTGGAACCCCCAGCTTAAAAAATGCATACTTCTTTAAATTCTTCAACTTTGCTGAAATAGCCAAAAAGCTCTAAAATGATTGACTTACTCCTCATTACACTGATTAAAGATTTCTCAGGCTTTAATTTATTTAGGGTGACTAGTAAAATCCATTTATGCTTCGGACCAGTGACTGCAGAGGAAATTCCCAATGCTTTGAATCATTCCAAAGTGGTTCTCGAACTTTGTGGCATTGTGATCCCCTAAAACAATAAATGCCTATGAATAAAGCTAATTATTTCATCAGTGGTAGGGTTGGGCAAGAAATAAATATAACACTTTTAGTAATTAATTTTTAATCTGTATATCATAGAGGTTCCCCAATTTTGTGGTACAATATACTGTAGGCCTATTGCAGGCTTGGGCAGATAAAATGAGGAGCAAAGTACAGAGTGAGTTTTAACAGTGCTCCCACTTTGCATGCACAAAAACCTGACTGGTTTTTTTGAGAAGGAGAAGCATTTTTAATACGATGTTAAGCTTATTTGAGGCCTTCCTCACCAGTTTTGTGATTCTTGCCTCAACAGATCAGGAAACCACATACAGTATCTCATTTTCAGCAATAGTGGCCTGGGGGAGTTTCAAGGTCTGGAAAAAAGGGCCACCCCCTTCTTTACTTCATGGGTATTTCATATGGAATATGAAAGCTGATTTCTGAAATTAAGATAGTTACCATATAATGATTTTGAAAAGGAAGCCTCATTCAAAGCGGAGCACCATAATGAACAGGAATGTCAATACTTATAATCCTTGATGGAGAGTATCTTGTGAAATACATTAGCTTTCCATCTGATGAGGCTCAATGAAATGTAGCCATAAATAAGAATTTTTCTCTTCCACTGATCCATAGAGTTCCCACTTTTACCCCCTTTAATTAGTGGTAAGGTTATTTCAGAGCCACACTTGTAGTCAGAAACTCATCATTACTTCCCTAAAGGCTACTTACAGGATATCAGAGAGTGATTGTCATGGTGAAGAATGTATTATCAAAGATAAAATGGGAGGAGAGTGAGTCTCAGTAAGGCATCTGTTTAGTGGGATGTTTGGAAATATTCAAGGTGATTCTAAGCTTCTCAGTATTACAGTGGAACCTCGGGTTACGAACGCTTCTGTTAACGAACTTTTCGGGTTACAACCAGCTCCGGCCGCAAAATTTTGCCTCGGTTTGGGAATTCCACCTCGGGGTACGAACAGGATACGCGGCCATTTTCCCTCCCGTGACACGGTCCGCGGGCATTTTTCCGCCCCTGACACATGGTCTGCGGCCATTTTTCCACCCTTGACACGTGGTCCGTGGCCATTTTCCACCCTTGACACGTGATCCGTGGCTATTTTCCACCCCTGACACATGGTCCGTGGCCATTTTCTGCCCCTGACACGTGGTCGTAGGGAGGGAGACTCTCCCTCCAAGCAATAGCCGCCTCCCTGTCCTCCACGCCAGAATGGATTAACGGTAATTACATTGAACCTTATGGGAAAATTTGCTTCGGGTTGCGACCAATTCGGGCTGCGACCAGAGTCATGGAACGAATTAAGTTTGTAACCCAAGGTACCACTGTAAGTACATAGACCTAACTACAGATTTCATTCTGTAACTGTTTTCATACAATTAGAAAAAAAAAATCTCAAGTGGGAAACTACTATTAAAATTCTATGAGGCAGAAGATAAGCTGTGTGGCAAGAACATCTTTGTATCTGATACAGAAGTGACTTTACTTTTTATTTTATTGTTGAAATTATTGATCTATAATCTTTAAAGCAAGATGGATTAAAGCTGTTATCCTGTTCTATAAGTTTCATTGTATGTTTGCAATCAGATGGAGTGAACAATTCAAAAGCAGTAACTGAAATATAAAAGAGACTATTGTGAGTTATAAAAATGATAACTGATTGCTCCTTCCAGACGCAAAAACATTCAGACAAATAAGAAGTTAATGACTCTTCAGTCAAATTTCTTCTTTCAGCCACCGTGAGATGGGTGGGAGGCTAGTGCTCAGATTCAAAAAGCTGATTGGAGGGAATAACATTTATTTTGCTTATTATTGACTCATATTTTATTTGCAGGGTTATATTAAAGACATCTATTATACAGCTGAACGTGTATTTGGCAGTTCTGTGGATTTTCTGAACAGGATTAATTGATTTTTCATTTTTCCGTTTATTTTGTTCAATACAAGATGGGTAATGAAATTGGATAGCATAAGCATGCAATTCAGCCAACAGTGGTGCTGCACAGCTTTTATTTCTTTTGATAATGAATGCATGGGACCTCTCCTGGTCTATAATATCCTAACAGGGCAATCCTCAAAGAGCCATGACATTTGTATTTTGGCCCAAGAGTTGATTGTCTCAATGCATACAGTGCCAGTTTAAGGAATTTGGGCGCCCAGCACCCACCGCTGCCACCCAGAGCCCTTGATTAACACTGCAGATGGATTCCTGAAAAGTGAGGTGGAGGTGGAGGAAGAGATTGTATGACCTGGAGAAAGCAGTCCTTTGCACTGGCAAAATGTCATGGGAAAGAAGAACATTATCATGCATTAAATCCTGGTTGGGAGAATAATGCCATTGGTCCATTGCTAACCTGCTCACTCGAAAAAAATGCCTTCCTATAATACCAAAGGCCACAGTGGACAACTTGAAAGCCACATTCAAAAGCTTCCCCCTCACCCTCCAACAGTGTCATGGCCAATTTGTTTTGTTTTGTTTTGTTTTGTTTTAGCTTGAAATAGGTATGCTGTGCCTCTGCAATTCTTAAAGATCTTATTTTGCATAAAACTTCACCCTGAAAAAAATGGCCAAACAAGGCAAACATTTGGCTCCTCCCCAGTCCTCTCATTTTGATAAACTCCTCCCTTCAAAACTTTGAAAAGCTATCACATTCCCACCAAAGATGGAAGAATGTCCCTTTTTCACCATAACCTCTTGAGCACTCATAAAAGATTTTTGTGATATCCTGTGAACTTTTTAGAGGCTAAACAGTGTAAAATAATAAAACATAATTCCCACATTGAAGCAGATAAGAAGTCCCCAAATCTCCACAAGGGTGGCCATACTGTGTCTTCCAATTGCTTGTCTATTTTTAACTTCCACATTTTTTTCAAGCCTAATGTGCAATTAACAGAGTAAATGTTTGGTATTGTTCCTCTGGGTTGCGGAAAAGAGTTGATAATTGTCTTCTCAACATTTGACAGTTGTTGGTTAACAAATTCCACCACCCTATTAATATGGAGAAAATAATTTACCTTAAACTAAAGTGGCTACAACATTTTATAGTCCAATTATTGTTGTACAGCTTCCTTGCTGTAAGTTACCAAATCTTTATAAAAGTCTCTTATTCTACCTGGATTATAAATCCCTCATTATAAGTGCTAGGTGACTCTTCCTCCACAATCGAACCATGACTTGAGTGAAGTCATTACTTCATTTATTCATTTTGCAAAGATCTTTTAAAAGGAAGAAAATCGTGTTTATGTGTTTATCCAAATATGGATTTTTTTTCAGTTTGCATCCATTGTATCGTCAAGTTTTCCAGAATAAATGGGATGATGTGTGCTAATTGTGTTGCATTGATACTCAGTGTTGATTATTTAAAATGAAATCCTTCTATTATTCTTCGTGATATTGATATAATTTTATCTGGCATATACACTGAGAAGGGGTCCGAATTAAAAAGATTAAGTTTTGAAAAAGTCATCACTTTACATGATGCAATTTAGCATAAAATATTTAAGGAACTTTTATTCCAGGCCCTCATATCCTTGCTTATTTTTTTCCATGATTAATGTTAAATAACCTTTTAAAGTTCTAACATATATTTACACCTAAATATTTGAAGAATTTAAATACTAGATAGTTCTAAGATACTAGGTATGATTTTCTGTGGTTTGGAAGAACATGGATGCAGATTAATTTAGGGGTTTTTTTAAAAATATAATTAACTAATAGCAAAATGTTTGAGCTCTTTTCTTTAATAAACTGAGATGAATGCACTAGGCTTGAAAAAGTAAGAACCATATAGTTTCTACCCCCTGTATTCACCCCTTGAATATGACTATACTGAATATCCACAGCATTATTGCTAATGTTTCTATTATTAAATAGTAAGGGGGCTAATGGACATCCCTGTTTAATGCCTCTGAAAAGTAGAAATTCAGCTGAATCATAGTTATTGATCCTTAATTGTGCTTTTGTAGATTTATACATCTGTAGGAAACCATGGAAATGTCCTTGAAAAAGCCATCCAGAAGTCATTAAAACAACATCAGGTGCAGAAGTACGCACTGAGCATTAGAAAAAGGCTCAGACTGGCTCCCCGCTGAATCCCTGGGTTATAAGAGGGAGGGAAGGGAAAACACAGGCAGACTTGCAAGACTTTGTTATATAGTTTATCTCAATACAGTATCATCCTAGACTTCTGTGCAGCTGGTCTGATCTGGTCTAGCTCAAGGGCTGACAATTTTCAACTTTCTTTTTAAAAAAAAAGTTGTGGTTTTTTTGTAGAAGATTTTTCATAAATAGTCTTTCTATACAATCAAAGTTTTCAATATAGCCAGCTAGCTTATGGGGAAGGAAACTGAGTTACTTTTACAAATATGTATGATATTTAATACTTTGTTTAAGCTAGATATATTTCTTTTTCGAATAAATCCAGACTGATCTAAATATACAATTTTACCTATAATTAGTTTATAATTTAATTAATTAAATCATACTTAGTTTATAATTTAAAATATAATTTATAATCCACATGAAGCAGTCAAGTAAGTCTACAAAAAGAGTCCCCTTATAGGTATTTATCAAGCTTCAGAATGAATGTAATCATAGAATTTCACCAGGATACTGGGAGATATTCTCCCTGCTGCAATAGATTAATATTATTACAAACTCTGGAATTATATACCTTTATAACTTGTATGGATTCTAAAGTCACCTTGTAATTTTCCATTTTTCATACTTGTAAAAAGTCAATGATTTCTAATTCCAAAAGAGTGTATCTCTCCACAAAGTCCTGTTATATTGACTCAGTGCAGGGGGAGGGGTGTTGTTCCTGGGAGGGTTGAGCAAAGAATGCCAGAAATGTATGTCAAGAGTATATAATATAACATTAGCAATAATGCTGTGGATATTCAGTATAGTCATATTCAAGGGGTGAATACAGGCACAAAGATCATCCCAGCTGCCCAGCTAAAGTAAGCAGGCACTTATACTGGGCAGTAGCAATATAGAAAGATGCTGGAGGTGATTCCCCCAGTGACAACAGCAAAGGCACTATTCCATACAGGTAGTCGTTGGCAACTCCATCACTAAGCAATGTGGTAAGACATCACATGACTACAATGGACTTACGACCTCACTTCTGCCATGGTCATTAAGCAAGATATCACGTGACTGTGATTTGTGATTTTATTGCTGGCTTCTCCATTGACTCTGCTTGCCAGAAGCTAGCTGTGAAGTATACAAATGGAAATCATATGACCATGGCTCAGTGCAACAGTTAAAGATGCCTACTGGTTGCGAAGTGCCTGAATCTCAATCATGTGACTGTAAGGAAGCTGTGACGGTCATAAGTGTGAGGACTGGTCGTAAGGTTACTTTTTCAGCACCATTGTAACTTTGAACAGTCACTAAACAGGGCAGTCATTAAACAAGGACTACCTATACCACACAGGGGAAGATAATGGTAAACCATTCCTCTATTTTACTAAGAAAACCACTTGTGTAGACAAAACAAAATGCTTGACAATATAGCGTTGGATGATGGGCCCCTCAGCTTAGATGCAATTAAGGAAGAGCTGAGGGTCTTTCAGACTACTAATTATGTTTATGATGTAACTAAATTAAAGCCTTTGGGATATCTAGTTCCTGATGTTGCCATGCAAAAAAAGAAAACCCCAAATTGCAAAGACACAGTTATAGTACAAACACAGAAGTAAGAAGCATGACCATGGGAAAGCTCAACACTATGAAAGATGAAATGAATTGACTACTCATTGACACCTTAGACATCAGCAAACTGAAATGGACTGGAACTGGACATTTTCATTCAGAAGATCATACTGTTTATTACTGAGGACATGAAAAGCAAAGAAGGAACAGTGTTGCTTTCATAGTCAAGAAGGATATAGTAAGAACAGTACTTGGCTGTAATGCAATCAGTGACCAAATACAATCAATTTAAACTTCACAAACAACCCTTTAATGTGACAATTATACAAGTGTGTGCTCCAATCACTGATGCAGAAGAGGAGGAGATTGATTAATTTTATGGTTAAGTTCAATATGAAATTGACAGAACATACAAGCAAGATGTGCTGCTTGTGGTTGGACACCCAAAGGCCCAAGCTGGAAATATTAAGGAGGAAAATATAGTTGAACTATATGTGCTAAGAAACCAAAATCTCTTGGTTTGAGATGGACAGCTATAGAAATTGCATAAGAGAGAGAGAGGGAGAGAGGGAGAGAGGAAGAGAGAGAGAGAGAAGCAGGAGACCAACATACCACTTTTTGCCAATCCAATTATTTCTTCATTGCTAACACAGTGTTCAAACAACCAAAAGAACATCTGTATATACGGACATCACAGGCATCAAATTGACTATATTATTGGTAGAAGGAGATGGAAGAGCTCAGTTATAAATAGCAATGATGTGGCCAGGGATGACAGTGGAACAGATCATAAATTGCCCATGTGCAAAATCCAAGTCAAGCTAAAGCAGAAGAATAAAGCCAACCAGTTTCCATGATATGACCTTGACCACATACTGTACCCACCATTTTTAAAGACAATGTCAGGAATTGTTTTGAAGTCCTGAATCTCATTGATCAGGAACCAGAGGAACTATGGAATGAAATCAAAGAAGTTGTTAAGGATGGATATGAAAAGAAACTGCCAAAGACCAAGAAACAGAAAAAAGCAAACTGGATGTCAGAACAAATACTGGAAATTGCCAAAAAAGTGAAGAGAAAGCCAAGAAAGACAAAGATCTCAGGAAGAAACTTAACAAATAATTTCAGAGAGCTGAAAAGACAAGAAGCAATATTACATCAAAGATGGAAAGAGACAAGAAAAACAGGGAAAGTCTTTCAAGATTCCAACCTTGAATTGGTATGCTAAATGATGCCAAAGGACAGATAGTAACTGATTCCAAGAAGATCAGACAAAGTATACTGAAATTCTGTATTGTGGAAAAATCAACATCCAGATACCTTAGAAGATACTCTGTACTTACGAGAACCTCTAGTGTTAGAAGATGAAGTTAGATCAGCACTTTGGTCATTATCAGCTGGAAGGCTACAAGAATTGATGGAATATCTACAGAAATATCAATAAAGGTTCTATCCAAAGTATACCAGCAAATCTGGAAAATGGCACAGTGACAAACAGATTGGAAGTAGTCAGTCTACATACCAATAGCCTTATCTTCACATGTTAGCAAAATAATGCTTAGGACCATCCAATGCAGATTAAGCCTTACATGGAAAGAGATATGACAGATGTTCAAGCTGGCTTTAGAAAAGGCCAAGGAACATTATTGGAACAAAGAACAAGACATTATTGCTGATACATGCTGGATAATTGAAAAAACCAAAGAATATCAAAAAGAAGTCAATATGTGCTTCATTGCTTAAAGGAAGGCCTTCAGTTGGGTGGATCATGTCAAGCTGAATGTACTTAGAAACACAGGAATCCTAGAATATTTCATTGTCCTCATGTGAAACCTATGCACAGGCCAGGAAACCACTGTCAGAATGGAACATGGTGAAACAGAATGGCTCCAGGTTGGCATAGGAGTGAGACAAGGCTGTATACTCACCCTTTATTTACTCAACCTACGCTAAATATATATTGAGGGAAACTGGATTGGTAGAAGATGAGCGTAGTTTTAAAAATGGAGGAAGAAACCTGTGCTATGCTGATGACACTATCTGCTAGATGCAAAGAATCTGTAAGCTCTAATAATGAAAATCAAGGAGCACAGTGAAAATGGGATTAGGTTCAAATATAAAAACCAAACTAATGACAACAAGTCCAGCCTTAGTACTGGCAATGAAGTTATTGAATTGGTGGATAACTTCTGTCTTTTAGGATCAATAATCATCAGCAGAGGAATCAGCAATCATGAAATACACACAGACTAGCACTTGGTAGAGTAACAATGAAGCCTTGGACAATATATTCAGATGCTGTGATGTGTCTATACCAAGATCAGAATAGTACAGACAATAGTTTTCCCTGTGATAGTCTATGGAAGCAAAAGTTGGACTTTGAAGAAGCAAGACAGGAAGAGTATTGATGTTTGTGAACTGGTTGTAGAAGACTTCTGAGAATACCATGGATGGTCAAGAAAATGGATCATCAAATAAATCAATCCAGAGTTCTCACTCAAGGCCCAAATAAACCAGTTCAAATTATCATACACTGAACACATTAGGCGAAGACCTAGCGCTCTGGAGATGTCTATAAAGCTGGGATATGTGGAAGAAAAGAGGACAACCAGCGGCAAGGTGGATGTACTCAGTTACAGTGGTGATGGGTGCAGCATTAGAAGACCTAAAGGACTATATTGGGGACGGATCATGCCAGACTAAATGTATGTACAGGTAGTCCTCACTTAGCAACCATTCATTCAACAACCATTCAAAGTTACTACAGCACTGAATGAAGAGACTTACAGTTGGTCCATAAAGTTGTGGCCATCACAGCATTCCTGCAGTCACATGATTGCAATTCAGGCACTGAGCAACTGGCAGGCAATTATGACAGCTGCAGCATCCCATGGTCACATGATTGCCATTTGCAACCTTCACAGCCAGCTTCTGAGAAGCAAAGTCAGTGGGGAAGCCAGTAGGACATTGCAAGTCACGGTCATGTGGTATCACACTTAACAAACGCACATGATTTGCTTAACTACTGCAACTGGAACTGCCAGAACTGCCATCATAAGTCGGTGGGGGTCATGTGATTTTTCACTTTA
Organism: Python bivittatus; assembly: GCF_059951505.1. Taxonomy (NCBI): domain Eukaryota; kingdom Metazoa; phylum Chordata; class Lepidosauria; order Squamata; family Pythonidae; genus Python; species Python bivittatus. The sequence goes on along the minus strand of NW_028277058.1, from coordinate 23,427,578 downwards.
TGACCACATCGCTTAGAGATGGAGTTTCTGGTCCCAATTACGGTCATTAACTGAGGACTTCCTGTAGTCACTAACAGGCGGTACCAACTTGATGGCACATAATAAATCAATCAATCAACGTGTGCACCCAAATTTTGGGTATGCTCTGTGGAGAATTCTGGCATTTTCAATTTAGCTAGGTAGTTATTAATTTTCTCAGGTTTTTGGATTATTTATATCTATGACATTTTCAAAAAATTCATAAATTCAGCATTAAACTTTTGTGTCAGGATTAATTTGGCCTTTGTGCTGAGTTAACATATCTTTTTGCTTTCATTGTCTGCTAGCGATTTTGAATTATTATCCAAGTCATATTTTTGCTTTAGAAAAGTTATGCTGAGATTTTTATTAGTCTTTAAGATATCTAATTCCTTTCTTTTTGCTTCTAATTGTTTATATGTTTTGGAGCCTGATTCACTGTATTTTGTCAATAATTTTTTGTGAGATTTAATTTGCTAAGTAATTTTTTAAAAATTATACTCATCTGATTTATGCACTTTCCTTCTATTACTGCTTTCATAGGCTCTCCTTGTTAAAGATGTTTGTCTTACACTGTTTTTTAAAAATTACTTAAAGATTGAGATACTTATTTCACTGGTAGGTTGAAATTAATGTGGGTAAAGGAAGACAGATCTGTCTAGCTTTAGCTCTAACATTACTAGTGCATGATCTGTTGTAGTAACAGGTGCAGTGATATCTGTGAGGGGGGAACTAGGGGGGCAAACTGATGAGAGCACCATCACAGCATCTTGATGCAAGCCCCACACCTCTTCTACAAGCACCACTAAGTTGCAGGCATACCCCGAAAAGATGGAGCTTGCTTAGCTCTTTCATCATTCGGATAAAAGCAGCAAGATCTTGCAGATGTTGCTATAGAGTTGCAATTGTTGCATGTTTCATTTGAATTGGCAAAGATTTTGATACCCATATACAGTTTATTCTTGCATAGGATCCGTGTCTATCGGAAGGATATGTAAAGCTCTTTGAGTGGTGATTCATAATCTCCCATGTACTATGTTAATTAATTCTTTAACTTGCTTAATTTTCTGCAGGTGTTTATACAGTAAACAGTTTCATTTAACTTTTACAATATTAATTTTTTTCCTGAATAATTCATGTGTTTATACCGAAGTCCCCTCCCAATTTCAGATTTTCTGTACCAAGTTTAAATATGCCTGAGAATGTGTCCCTGCAGACCCCTGATTGAATTTAGGACTCTGATTTTGTTTCAAGAGCCATTCATTCAAGGCACGTGTTGAAAAGAGGAGACTGTACCAAAGCCTACAAAATTGATTGCCTCCTTCTTCAAGGGAAGAAGAAGAAAGTGCTATCTCATCAAGCAGCATGTTATTTCGGAAAACTGCAAGTCATCTTAGTGACCTCTTTCAGCCTATATTCTGAAGATTTCACACAATTATTAGAGGTCACAGAGCTCCAATAATTATTTTCACTTTTCACCTGCTTTAGCAAAGCAGCTGTAAGAGATTAATTTTAAGCTCTAAACTAATTCCCCAAGGTACTAGAATATTGGATTGCACATTCTGCAGCTCATCCACTCAGACTAGAAAAAACATCACTGCAGCATAATTATGCAGTTTAATGTCTGCAATTCCAATGGTAGCCTTAGCACCCTAGAGGCTAAATCCTAGATCAGAATTCCAGACATGAACCCTTAATTTTTCCATCCTAACTACAAATAACCTTCAGTGTGAAATGGTTTTACAGTAACAGTATCACAGAGAAAAATGCTTCACAGCTGGCCAAAGCAGATGTTTATGGTTTTGTTAAAGATGAGAAGCGGACAGCCAATTGAACGTAACATGCCTAACTGTTCTTCTGACAACCACTACATTATAACATGGTTAGGTCTGTGTCTTGGGTGATTAGTTAAAAGCTACCACTGTCAATTCCCCTTACCCAAACAGAAACATACATACAATCACAGCAGTAAAGCACTGGTAATAGTGTAACCAAACTCACTAAAAGTCTCTTTTTCTTAATAATACTGCAGTGAGACAAAGAATTTAAATCAAAATCACAGGCCATGAATGCTTTGCAGTTAGTAGCCTTTTCATATTGGGTTTCTATGCCCATCCCATCACATTAAAATCTTACAGCAATGTATTATTACAAAACACAAAGTTCTGTTTAAACAATGGCAAAACTAATGGATTTTTATATACAGAAATTATATCACTTTGGCTTGGTCATATAAAGATATGGTCAAGCCATATAATCAGGCCATACAATTGTAAACATACAATCAGAACATATTAAAACCAAATTAGATAAGCTGCATTCAGGCATCACTCTAAGACCTAAGGTGTGCATTGGTTTTGATTGAGCAAACCCAGCCATTGTGGCTTATAAGCAGACTTTTGGTTTAACAGTGTGTGTGTATCCAGTCATTGTGAAATAATCAATAAATCATATTTTAATGCAGTGTGGGAACGGAGGCATGAAGTCAGAGGCAGCAGCTTCTTCAGGAGTAGAGTTATAGAAGCGTTTTCACAATGCAGTCCTCACTTTTTCCTACATGTGTCGTAGCATTGCAATTGTACCCCTACAGGGTGGAACTTGTGACACAAGGTTACTACACTGTTTTCTATTTCTGACAAAAACAGCAAGATGCTGCTGGTCAGAATGCCAATGCACGTATTATAGGCTGTGGTACTGAATGAATACAGCAAATTACTCCAAGTTCACTGGAACTTAACTGAACCTGTTTTTTCTTGACTGTTACTCTAGATCATTGGTTCTCAACGGGGGTGGTACCGCCCCCCAGGGGGCAGTGGGAGGATGCTGAGGGGCGGTGAACTTGTTTTGGGCAGTAGGGGGGCGGTGGGCATGTTTTGGCATTCGAACTTAATTTTAAAACTCCCCAAAAAAATTATTAAATCGATTATCTGGTTTACACCATTTGTACCAGCAATAAAATGAACTTACACGATGGCTGCCCTCACGCACTTCTAAGAATGGTGAGACGAATTTGTATTCTAGGTAGGCTGACCTTGAAGAACTCGACACTACAATTCTTCTCCGATCCCAACCAGCACAGCGCATGCGTCAGCTGTTTTCCCGCACGATTAATCACAGCATGTGCGTCAGCTGTCTTCCCGCGCGATTAATCGCAGTGCGTGCGTTGAGCGTCCTTTCAATATGAATGTTTGATTTGACCCGTGTTTCTTGAGTTGCTTTTCGTTCGCTTCATTTCTGTTTTTTCCCCTCAGTTTCGATTTACTTTCATTGTTTATTTGGCCAGTCGGCTAGGTAAGTGCGCTTATTAGTTCTTTATCGTGGTCGTGAATTATTAATTTTGAGAAATGGTGATTGTCTCACAGAATTTTGGCTTCAAAGTAACATCAATCGCCTCTACCCAGGACTGTGGACTATCATCAAAAAATTTTTAATTGCCTTCCCTTCCTCCTACCTTGTCGAGCGAGGATTCAGTGCTGTGACTGATCTAATTACAAAAAAAAGAAGTCGACTCCAAATTGTGGAAAGAGGGGACTTGCGCCTTCATCTCTCTAACAATATTGAACCAAACGTTCAGAAAATGGCTCTGAACCATCAAGCACAACCGTCCCACTGACATAATCAAGCATATTTCATTGATATTACTCTTTTAGTGTATTTTTTTGCTGTTTTTTTAATTATCTAATTAAGAATAAAGAATTTTTAAACATTAAAAAAGCATTTGCAAAAAAAATAAAAAAAATAAAATTAAAAATTAAAATTTTTTTTAAAATGAGCATAAAAAAATAAATAAACATATTTACATAAAAGAGCATTTAAGCATTTTTTTTGCATTAGTCATTTTAATTTTAATAAAAGGAATGCAATTACCTTCCAGGGCAAAAGTATCAAGTTAAATCGAACAAATTTGGTGTGTAAGTCTACTGAAAAAAATTACTTAAAATTTTTGCCTTTTATAATTCAGTAACTCCCCCCCCCCCATACCCTAAATTACAGGATTTTCACAAAGGTGGCATTGAAAAATTTTCCGCTCCTCAGGGGGGCGGCAGCTTCAAAAAGGTTGAGAATCACTGCTCTAGATATTTCACTAGTGCAATGACTCCTAATGGCATTAATAAAAGGCAGACTTTCCATTCACTTTTGCCATCTGCCATGAAGTGTAAAAGCAATTGGCTATGAAAACAGTTGTGGGTTTTTTTGAGTATGTGTGTTAGATTAGAAAGATTAGGAAAATACAGCAATAATTTTATATCCAGTGTCAAGAGGAACAAGGAACCTGGATGTCTTCCATATTTGCAACAATGTATCCTTCAAACAAAAACTCCTTTCTTGCTAGCCAGACACATAACTCAAATGTGCGGTTATATTTGACATTTGCAGCATCAGTCTTCTGGAATAGGGAGGATCAGGCTGCCATGGTGCAGAATTTAGCAGAAATTTATCTGATTGGAAGAGATGGGGATAATATGCACTTTGCATCTGAAGATCATCAACACAAAAAATAGATGACCAAACTTTCCCTTTAAGTGTAACATTTTGTTTCTCAGTGAACCCTCTGTAGTTATTCCAGCAGCTGACAATTGAATTTGATAGCTGTAGTTTGGGATATGAATGGTCTCTTCTGTAACTTCCAGAATTATGTATATACAGGCAGCATAGTCCAGTTATCTTCACTGGGTATGTCCTGGTTTGCAGATTACTGAAGACTCAGCTATTGCCTTCTCTGCAACTCTGCCTGCTTGTTGCCATCCCAGTCTTCTTTCCTACTTATCTTCCTTCTGCCTATTTAGGCCTTGCAGCCTTGCATCCTACACAAGATAGAATTCTCAGTTTTTAACTCAACCTCCCCCACCACCACACACACACACACACACAAACACACCATACATCAAGGTCTTCCTGTGAGCAATCACCTAGAATTCAAATTTTATTTTTTCACAAACTCTGGAAATCTTAGATCAAATAACGCTGATACTTATATATCCCATCTTCTTGCATTAAAAGCTGTGATAGAAACACAGAATGTCCCTGTAGAGTAGAAGCGGGAGACCTTGTCCCTCTAGATCAGTGTTTTTCAACCTTGGCAAGTTTAAGATGTGTGGATTTCAACTCATGGTGCCTGGGGAATTCTGGGAGTTGAAGTCTACACAACTTAAAGTTGCCAAGGTTGAAAAACAGTGATCTAGATCTTGCTAAACTAGGAACAGCCTAAGAAAACTGATGTCTGAGGTGAGATATTGGAGGCACAGTTCTTATTTTATAGCCGTATGAAATATCTTTCATAGTTTTGAGGCATTGCAGAAAAGACTATTCTCCTTGAGAACAACAACCAAAAATCCATGAAGGACAGAAAGCAATGCATGGGTAGAGATGCTATAAATGTTTGGTGCAGGCATTCGTTCAGATAATAATCTGAGTAGAGAACATGTGATCCACCACCCAACGTATCCAAAACACTCTTAGAGTTCTGTTGCATTACATTTTTTTTACAGATGTAAATCAACATTAGGCCCAATGGGCTGTCAACTGCTGAAGCAAATCTACTTCATACAGCCATTGCTACAAGATGGTGTGCTCTCTAATTTCCCTGGATTCTCTTTCCCACTACAGGTTGTGTTTATCTTCTTTCTGGGTAAAATGGCACATGCTCTTGTCTCTCCCTCACTATGCACAAGTGGGATGAGGTGAGAGTGAGAAGACTGTACTGTAGGGCCCAGCACTTTCTATGATGCAGGACCCTGGCACAGATGAATACTGCAAGATGCTGGATAAGACTCACACAACAGAGGTAAGCATAGCTATTAACCTCATGCTTCAAAGCTGGTGTCTGGGCAGCTGTGATCAACTGTGGTTTCATGATCACAAACTACTGTTTGTGGGCCCAACATACAAAAGGCAACCAAGCTCTAAAGAACCCAGCAACCAGATCATCCCAGCTGGCCCTAAGTTTGCCACCAGGGCTCTTACTGACCAAAAAAAAAAAAAAATTATGGCAAATCTTCAGTGCAGGTGAACCTCTATATAGTGGTCTGGAGAGAGACAGTTCATGTTCCTGATTTTCTGCAAGATTAGGATTAGGCATAGGTTTATTTTAAAACATTTTTTAAAGTAATCAATTCATGGACTGACTGGTACTTTGTATTTGCTACCAGGATGTCCTCCTGCCTTGCAAAGGGTAATAAATTTGAAAGAGATTTCAAAACACAGCCTTAGCCATCTAGTAATCTCTATCTTCATAATTCTTTCAATACTTCCATACTACTGCTTTGAGTTCAAGGAAGGCTAGGGTTTGGGCTACCATATCTGGGCTGCAAAAATTTAGGGTGGCCACAGGGTGGTAGGAAACTGTTGTGTCTTGTGGCAATGTAGCGGTTGTCTGGATTGCTGCATCTCCAAAAGCTGGGTCTCAGTTCCCACTCTTTCCCATAACCAAAACACTAAAAATCATTTCAAGTTTGCTTTGATAAAACATAGAATGCCTAAATCAGTTCAGGTTTTGTTCTATCAAACTTCACTCAATTTCAGCTGACTCAGGAGAACTTTCCAAGATGTAACATTTTATTTCAAGTTTGAAACATCTAATCTAACTTTAATCATATTCACTGATGTAGAAGCAACACTGTTGAAAACCGGTGGATCCAAATCTCCAGGCAAAATTCTTGATAGTTCTTAAATTGTCTTTCATCACTGATATGTGAGATTTTTAATAATTCAGAAATTGAGTCTTACTTGAGCCTTACTGTAAATTTAAGCACACAAGTGACTTGCCACATTCCCTGCAAATACTGGAAAATGGCAGGTGTTGGCCAGTTTCCTACATATTAACATTCATACAAGAGTCGTGAGTGACAAATGAATACACTTTAGAGAACGGTAGAGGGGAAAGGACAGATTGAATACTAACTAGGGGATTAATTTATGAGAGATGATTCTATTCTACTCTTTAAACCCTTTATATCCTCCGTTCTATCTGCCCATTGTATAATGCTACAAAATATTTTATTTGATTTTATAAAGAGGCAAGTGGGAGAGAGACAGAAAATCACAATAAAGTAGAAAACTGTTTCATGAAGGACAAATGGTATAAAATAACCCTAAACTGACTTCTATACTTAATACCCCTTAATTTCTCTTAATTAGTTAAGCTATTTTTACAGTGCACACATTAGACTGAAAGCTTTTTCATCATGCTTTAGTTAAATTATTTTAATTTTTTTTGTTAGACTTGGGGCAGCCACTATCACTCAGGCTACCTCACAGAAAATTGGAGGGGAAATTAGAGGAGTGAGTACTATGGACACTGACTTACACTTCTGGAGGTCAGGTAGGGTGGAGTAAGGGAGGAAGGCAGGCAGGCAGGAAGATATATACTTTTTTAGGACCTCTATTAGGATACATTTTAAAAACAATCCTGCAAATTCAAAGTATTTCTTAGAAAGCCATGCAATATGTTAACATACATGCATAAAAACACATATCCTGATATATTGTCTTATAATAGACAATCATATTTTTACAACTGTAGCTAACTGTTAGAGAAAAGTTCACACATATATGTAATAAAACTCATGATAGACAGGCAGACAGACAGATAGATGAATAAAATGTCAAGTTTAAGGAGACATGTGGTGCAATCCAGAAACTGGTTGAAGGGCCAGAAGTGTTGCTTTATCAGAAGACAGGAAGACTTCTGGAAGATGGCATGGCTATCACCCAGTGCAGGGGTTGAAAGCTCTGTTGTGACTATCTGTTGACAAGACGGGAAGTTCAGCAAACATGTTGGGGAGCTTACGGATCTGCAAAATTTAAAGCCAACTCATTCCCTTGAGACCCAAATAGTGTTTAAAACTACTTCTCTGTTATAACTGTCCCTCACTATGTTTAATGAGTTGGGAGAAAGACAAAACATTAAAATAAGATACAATTGCTCCCCATGGCATTTTCTCACTATACCATTATATCTTCATAGAACTACACTGTTAATCTGAACAATAAACACTATTAATATTTTCAGAGGACACACTGGATGAGTTGAATCCACACAGAAAACATAGTCCATCAAACCAAGCCATATCAGGTTTATTGGTTGAAACCAGCAAGTGGGAACCTCTGGACAACCAGTGCAGGGCCTGTTTTAAAACCAATGTTCTTGTTTTTTATGTTTTCCAGCAGAGATAAATATACAATTATATTTATGTAATAAATTATGTAATGAATTTTGTATAATATACAATAAATAAATTACATTGATGCTGACTTGCTTTGCTAACAGACATCCACACATCTGACTCTGCTTTCACCAACCCAAAACTACCTACTGTATGTCCTATGCTTTCTATTAATCAAGCTAACAATTTCCTTATTTCAGTGTTAGATTTATATTCAGTGTAATCACATGCTGCTCAAAAAACTAAAGTGCAATATTTTACTTAGTAGCACAGCTGTGTTAATTACTATCACATCACAGTTGTTTAATTATTGCTCAATGAAATCAATTGTTTACTCAAAGTTACTAGCCAGAAATACTCAGATTGCAAGGGTGAACATTCAATCCATCTGTTGCGTCAACAATGGCAAAAATGGATAGGCTAGCTTGGTAATTTTGTGATAGCTGATTAATTCAGCTCCTCAACAAGAAATGGAGATACTGCAGATTATGATGGAGGGGAGGAACAAAGTATGCTGCCCTGACATGTTGGAAGCAGAGCAGGGCCAGCTTTAGGCTAAGGACAAGTAGGAACTGGCCTAGGGTGTCAATGCTTGGTGGGTACCAATACTATCCCTCTTTCCAAATCATTCTAAAAATGCAAATCTTTGCATTGGTGGGAGGTGGTGTCATTAGTCAAGTGGCCTAGGGGGGCCATATAACTCTGAGCTGGCACTGAAGCAGAGCATTTTAATTAAAAACTGGTTAGATGCTACTTGAATTGAAAGAATGACCAATCATCATTCTAACAACTTAGGGAGACTGTTACTGGCTGGGTGTCATAGGGCACCACTTTCACATGCTTTCTTCCTGTTCTTAGTCAGCAGAGAAATACATTGGCATAAATTGCACTGCACCCATGGCTGAGCTTTATGGTACCTCAGCAGTGAGGCAGGACATTGTTACTATCCTTATGGTTTTCATACACTACAGTTCAGGGCAGCAATTGGTGGCTTCACTGGCATCGTTTCTCCTCCTACCCAGTCACTGGCAGGAAAACAATTACCAATCGATCTCCTGAACATGTGGTGGGGCAGGTTGGGGAAACTGAGGATTTCCTTCTTAGGGTCTTTCAGAGTGAAGATTATCTGAAGTTCAAGGCTTTATTTATTTATTTATTTATTTTTGCTGTGAGAAAAATATTGTTGCCTTTATATATTGTTGAATATTTTCTTGAAAGATATGGAAAATCAAGAGATCAATATTCTTCCCAGAGATGCTGCCCACAGACCCTACTCTTCTTTCAATCTATTTTTAAGGAAAAGATAAAAAATAAGTGCAAAAGGAAAATGAATGATAAGCCAGAGAAACACTGGAAAACGTGGGGCGGGGGAAAGAGCATCCTCACTTTTACCCAGATGACATTTCTTCACTGTGGTACTTCAGCCCATGGCTTCAGTCCTGCTTTTCCTTTTGCAATACTTTTGTACCAATGCCCCTTTGAAAAGCAAGCATTCTGACTAAAAGCTACCCAAAGAACTACTCCTGTCCTTTTAAGCTAATGAATGGCTCTCTCTCCTAATGATTTTGGTCACTTGGAAGAACTTGATATAACTTAGCAATCATGCCAGATCTACACATGCCAACCTGGAGCAAACAGCCACTTCAGTTTGTTTAGTCTTCACCTTCCCTGTGGTGTGTCCAATATCTCTTTCTCTCTTCCTTCCACCCACAAAGATCACCCTTTTCAGGCAATGCAGGGATAGGCTAGCCTACAATCATCCCTAGTTCCTGGAGCTAGAATCCAGCCATCAAAGACAGGAAGGGGACAGTCCTGCAACAGAGCTCTCCAGCCAATCCAAGTGAGGAGAAAGCTGTCCCTGACTGCATCATTTCAAGGTCCTCCCTAAGGCACCCTAGATTATCCCCATGGGAAGTTTGCTATCAGGAGAAGACAGAAAACAGCACTGCCAAAATCAGCAAACTACAGCTGCCTCTACAACTTCATGATGCTACATCCATCAAAAATGGTAAGGCATCTTTGTGAGATGGTAAGCAGGACATGAAGATAAGCTCTTTAAAAAATTATGCCTTTTCTAGCCTATCTGTTCTGAACCTAATTTATGGTGAAGTGTTTTATTTAAAATTGTATATTGTGTAATAATGGCTGAAAAGTAATGGATATAGAACAAAAAAGTACAAAAAAAGTACAGAAAGTACAAAAGTGGTTTTCCACTGCTTCCTTCCTAGCCCTTATACAGGTAGTCCTTGTTTAGCAACCATAATTGGGACTGGTAACTCAGTCATTAAGTGAAGTGGTCGCTAAGTGAAACTGTGACTCTGCTCATGAACTTACTTCAGCTTTCCTTTCCTTTTCTTTACAGACCTGTGAAAGTGGTAAATGTGAGGACTGGTTGTAAAGTTACTTTTTCATCACTGTCATAACTGTGAACAGTCACTAAATGAGGCAGTCACTAAATGAGGACTACTTGTATTCACAGGTGGCACCTCTTCCAAGGACTGGTTAGCTTTCAGGCCCGGAGAAGGACAGCCTGGTATTGCCCTCCACTGGATGTGCAGGATAGATTACTAATAAAATAAAATATTAAAATAGAATTAATTTTTATAGATATATAAAGTACATAATTCAATTAACTCATTCCACAATTAAGTTGTGGGATTATTCCAAATGATGAAGTTTTAAACACTGTACTTCAAACATGGACTAGCTTCTATTTGTATCCATCCTGAATTTCTTCAACATTAAGACATTTTTCATAACACTAAAAATTACATTAAAAAAGGAAGATATAATAGAGTACATTAAATACACTAAAAATGTTTTGATAAGCAACCTTGAATGAAAATTACAGTATTTCTTGTGGTTAAGAGCCCTAAAAATATAACCAGAACAATTTTTTGATTTGGTTGCAAATTTCAAGTGATCAGATCTTTGAAAATTTTCATTCAAAAATTAAGATTTAATCAATATTCTATTCATTAATTAAGAGTCACTGAAATTGACTTATGTAAAAAATTCCAATTAAAAATTATCTGAAAGAATAAAAAAAAACAATCTTAATTGCTGGTCAGAAATGGTCGGCACTCCAGCGGTTCAAGCCCAGCTCCGCATGACAATGTGAGTTCCCATCACTCATCCTAACTCCTGCCCACCTAGCAGTTTGAAAGCATACCATCTGCAAGTAGATAAATAGGTACTCCCGTTTCAGTGGGACAAAACGCTGGTGGTGCTTTGCGTGGGGAGCAGAAACCGGTGCTGGACCCGACTGGACGCTGGACGCAACTGACATGATTGGCGGAAAAAATCAACAGAGGAAGAAAGCCCGGATGTGCTGACTCCCTTGTGACTGCTGCTGGCCATATAGAATAGGTTGTAAAATGTTAGATAGATAAAGATAAATGTTGTAAAATGTTAAGTTGTAAAATGTTAGAATGTTGTACTATGTGAGTCACCCAGAGTCCCCCATTAGGGGAGATGGGCAGAGATAAATCTAATGTAATAATAATAATATATTAAAACATGACAAAGAGAAAGAACAAGTAAAAAATTGTATGATAAAGTGAATGCAAAATTTTAAAGAAACATTTACAATACAACAGGATGAAGACTTATGGAAAAACTTGGTAAAATTTATTCCATGCTATAATGTAAGAGAAAACTGGTACAAAATGTTTTACAGATGGTACATTACTCCATCCATAATCATACAATAAAAACTGCTGGAAATGTTGTGATACAGAAAGAACATTTTATCATATGGAGTGAAATCTCATTTTTTTCTACTTGGAATTGTTCCAAAGCAAAGCAACAAAAAATATCACAGTTTATTCAAATATATCCTGACAGTCACAAGGGCAAATTTGGCTCAGCGTTGGAAAAGAGACACTTTGCCAACAATATCAGATTGGGAAACCAAACTTGGAAAATATGCAGCAATGGCAAATTTAACAGTGTACATCCAGACCAGAAGTTTGATTAAATTTAAGCAAAAATGTCTCCCCTATATACATATCACGTCATGCAACAAGGCAAATTCAGACCTTAGACTAGTTTTTAAGGGGGGAATAAGTGACATAAACACAGTAATTAGAAACTGTTTCAGTGTGTATAAATATTGTGATGCAATCATTGGTCAGGTTCAATGGGAGGGAATACAGCTTCCTAATATTGTTTTTACTGATTTTTTAAGTTTTTTTAAAAAAATTACATTTCTGTTTTCCTTTTTTTTTCTTTTACATAATTATGTGCATATATCTGGAATAATGACCAACATCGGTGATATCAACATTAATTTGAAAAATAAATAAATAAATAAATAAATAAATATCATGTTTAGAGTATTACAGAGATTTTGAGTTATTTCTTAAGATGACATAATGAATATAGTTCTCTGTATTGAATTAATGAAATAATGGAATATTGAATTTTAAGTTTTATAATTGTAAACTCTTTGTTAATTTACTACATTTTTATCTTTAACCACTATGTCTCTATCTTCTTTTTTTGTTGCTATTTATTCTGCTCCTTTAAATGTTTTAATAAAATAGATAGATAGATAGATAGATAGATAGATAGATAGATAGATAGATAGATAGATAGATAGATAGATCCCATAAATTGATTTAGCCAACTCTAAGCCTTGCAAAGTTTTTCTGTTTTCCATGCACTGAGCATGTTGGAGAATGCTATTCAACAGAGTGTGAGCTTCTTTAAAGCCCCAGAAATGGATTATACTGTATAGCATGAACCAAATTAACTAAACTTGTCATTTGTATTTTTTTTAAAAAATCACAAGTAATCTAAGATGATAATACAATGATACTTAATGGATGGATTTTGTGTTTGGATTTCACCTCCAAAATAATGGACAAGTTGGTCTGAATGGACAGCTGGCATTATTTATATTATTGTGTAATTATATAATTGATATCATTTGGGCAAATTTTTGTTATTTGTGTAATGACGTAATTGACATCTTTAATGTCATTTGCATCAATTTGTGTCTTCTGCATAAATGTCAATTACGTCATTACATAAGTGACAAAATTGATGCAAATGATGTAAAAACATCAATTATATCACGATGTAAATGGAATGTAAATTGAGTTCAATTGACTTTTTGTCATTTGCATCAATGTATGTCTTTTGCATAATTAAACATCAAAATGTCAATGTCAAATGACATACATGATCAAATTGGTACAAATGGCATAAAAATCCCTATTATGTCATTATATAAATGATGCAAATGATATCAGTTATGTAAATTTGGGTTTAGGAGACAATTGAGTTTAATAGACATCCTTCTCCCTCCCCAAATAGTCTGTATTTACTGTACAAATACTGTAAACTGCTGAATAAAGAAGGAAAGCTGCATTAGCAAGACCTGCACAGAAAGAAGCAAATAGGAAAAACTAAAATGTAGAAGGAAAGAGGACGACCAGCAGCAAGGTGGACGGACTCAAGTTACAGTGGGGATGGGTGCACTGTTGGAAGACCTGAAGGACCAAATTGGGGACAGACTGGAGGTCTTTCGTAATGGAGAAAATCTATCTAGCTAAGAGTCAGCAATGACTTGATGGCATGTAATCAAATCTTAAATGAGGCTTTGTTATTTTAAAAAATTGTCCCCACTGTTACAGTTAACCATACTGAGATTTACTTTATAGAATGATTCCCAATTGCTCCACTGAAGAGGTTTTTTAATGAGTCTGAAAATGAGGTAAGAAACAGAAAGTTGCGAGGAAGACATTTCACTATCCACTATATACCATGGGCAGAAAAACAAGTGTATTTGTTGCCTAAATAAGTGTGTAGAAGTGCCACTAGATCTTGGATAATTTGCTTGGCATTATCTAGGTCTATAATATACTTCAGTTACAAATCTGAAGATTTGTTTTCTTGGACAGCATAACTGTTTTCAGCCTGGTGTCCTTAGGATGCATTAAATCACTATAGTCTCTGGTCTGGTTTACCAACACAATTGGAAATCAAAAGTCCTATCTTAATCGACATTCATCCCATAGAAACATTTTGGTACCATCAGGATACTCCATATACATTTTTTAAAACATGCATATAATTAATTTTTGGAATTACTTCACACTTATTTTAAAGGCTTTATTTTCCATCTTACACAAAGGGTTAGCAAACATATTACAGTATACTTCACTGGGGGCATTGGAGAGCCCCACCCCACCCCAAATCCTTTGTAAACTAGATCTGCCACTTAATCACTGCATGGCCATTTGGAAAACTACAAGGAACTGGCATGCAGTTGTGGCAGTTCAACTAGTTTCTGTCATTTGAGTACACACAAGAAAGCACAACCAGTGTTTCCAGATGCAATTTGCATGCACAATAGTCTGACCACGGGTCTACAACTCAAGGCCCTTTTCTTCCAGTCACAGGAAATTGGTAACATGTGGAAGAACCGTCATCATGCCCTAAGTATGAAAGTAAGAAGTGAAATCATGGGTGAATTTTCAAGGTTATTTTCTTTCTTCTGTCGGCATCGTGCACTGCACCATGCAACTAGTGTATGCATGAATTTGCCTGTTTTTCGGAATCTCTTCTGTCAGTAAAAAGAGATTAGCAATTTATTTAACTCTCCTTTTACTAAGGATCAGCAGGGAACCAACTCCTGAGGCAAAGCTCTTCGGGACGTGTCCGGGCGTGCATTTTCCAAACTTTCCAAAGTGATTTTTAGGAAGCGCAAAGGGCAAGCCAAAATAGCAGACTGCAGCAGCGGGGAAAACCAAAGGGTCGCCGCCAGCCTCCACAGCGTCCCCGAGTTTCATGTTTCTTAGCTCCATCTGTTTGCCTCATCCCCCCCTTCTTCAGCGCTGCACTTGAGCTATCCACTCCTGGCGAACAAAGCAGCTGGGCGGCCCTGCCCTCCCTCCTTACTGTTAAATTACGCCTCGAGCTTCCCAGGTACCCAGAGGAAGAGGAGGAGGAGGAGAGGGCGGCAGCGGCGGCGGGGAAACAGCCCGAGCTGCCAGGGCTAAGACGCGGGACCTTGAGACAGAGCGCGCCGAGTCTAGCGCCAACTCTCCGAACAGAGCTTTAAGCTGATTGGCGGGAACCTTAGAGGGACGCCCCTTCAGTAAACGCCTGATTGGCCGGATTGTAAAAATATGTTCCAAGGCGCCAGAATAGAAGCTTTAGCGCCTAGCGGAGTCTCCAGGGCAGTAGCGGAGCGGCCGGTAGAGGCGCGTCGGCGGCGGAGGTAAAGGTTGCAGGTGGGATTCGGGGTCCCTCTTCCCTTCTGAATATCTCCGATGTCCCTCAGGGGTGACCTTAGCGAGCCTGGAGACG
Source organism: Python bivittatus (assembly GCF_059951505.1). Taxonomy (NCBI): domain Eukaryota; kingdom Metazoa; phylum Chordata; class Lepidosauria; order Squamata; family Pythonidae; genus Python; species Python bivittatus. The sequence continues at coordinate 23,412,075 of NW_028277058.1, read as the reverse complement.
CCGAGCCCGAAGCCAGGGGATCCCGCTGAGAAAGAGTGTCGAGAAACGTAAGCCTTTGCAGTCCGGGGGGCGGGAAGGAGAGCGGAGGTGGTCGGCAGAGGGAAGGGCGGGCTTGTTTTTTCGGGGCCCTGTTGCCTTGATCCCCAGAGCTTTCCCACCTCGCCGCAGAGCGGGGAATTGCCTTTCTCCGTTGGGGCGTTGGGGCTAAGCCGGGAGAGGGGTCCTTCTCCCGCTCTCAGGGCACGGGCCGAGCCGGATTGTGCCCGCCTTGATCTGGGAGGTGAGCCCTGCGGAGTCCCGCTCCTTTCAAAGCCGGGATTCCTCGTCCAGGTTCTTTGCGCCAAAAGTAACCGATCCCGGCTGAGTATCTCTGAACGTCAATGACAGATTCGCCAGAGGCTGCTCATTCTCAGGCGCCTTCTGCTCAAGCCAAACTTTTTTGGTTGGCTGCTTGGTTGGTTGTAAATTCTGCGCGCCTAGGGAACTCCTAATTTTTGCTCAGATAATTTCGCGGGAGGAAGTGGGATACGGGACCTGAAATTTGTGGGGGAGGGGGGAATGTAAGATGCTGAAGATATTGAGCTACTTCCACATTTACAGATGGAGATGAATTGTTTAACACTAAAAGACCTGATTAGCCCGAGACACGGGAAGATAGATTACACAAACGAAGATGGGGAAAGTGCACAAAAGGTAAGTAGGTAGAGCTGGATTCCTAAACTCGGAGTTCTTTACTTTAAAATCTGCTGGCAGGGATAGGGCTTTCTTTTAAATTGTCTTTTGCTTTATCCCCAGAAGTTTCAAATTGTGGTGGGTTTGATACATTCAGAACTGATGAAGCCAAACAATAAAGTTGGGGGAAGGGGTTTACAGCAATATTCTGTGGATAATTATTGTTACATTAAATTATTAACTAGCTCTACCATTAAAGTAAGGAAGAGTAGTCCTAATCCACCCACACACCTTGCAACTGTTTTTCTGTTGAGTACTTTTCTCTTAAAATGCTAAATTCTTAGCTTGGCCTTAGCTCTATTTTTTTAAATCAATTTGGTATCTCTGCTCTGTTAAGGGGCTAGGAAATAATTTACTCTAGGCTAATATATTTTGTTTGCTTTAGGTTTACCAAGTTACATAAACCCAACCTGTGGTTTAGTGCAGGGATGATACAGCTTTTGCAACCAGGAAGAACATTTTTAAAAAGTTTTGAGGAGGTTCCAAAGGCCACTTGAAGCGTAGAAGTAATATAGCTGAGTGTTGGGATTAAAATTCAGTATTTTGGGAGGGAGTCGAAAGAGTTGTGGGTTTTTTTTAGTAAAATAGGTTTGTTATGCTCAACGTACCTATTATTTGTTTAAAATATTGCAAAACACACAGCACTATAATTTAGCAATTTGTTACCACATTTTGGTAGCAGACCATATACTTAACCTGGCTAACTGGAATATATAAACTGAGCCATTGTGGCTTATTCAGTCATCCTGGCTGGGCAGGATAGCGCCTAAACTCTGGAATGAGGTCCCCCCCCAGTCCAGATGGACCCCACTCTACTATTGTTCAGAAGAGCTGTGAAGACCTGACTTTTCAGCCAGGCCATTGCCGAGGGAGAGTGAGATCCCTCCCATCATCAAGTCTGCCATATTTTATCTTTTATGTTTTATTGATTTCATTGTAATTTCTTTGATTGTTATGAACCTCCCAGAGTTATTGGGAATCAGGCGATGTACAAGTTTAATAAATTATTATTATTATTATTCTAATTATTATTATATGTAAATGCAACCACTAATGTTACCAATTTTGGGGAAGAGCAAAATGGGCCTTTGTGGACCAATATTTGGAGGCAATCTTAATGAAATTAATCTACAGAGATGCTTCTGGCAAACATAAAGGAAAGTGGTAAATAGGTGTCTCTTCTTAAACTGAAAGTTTGTGATAAGATTGAGTGTGAAGGCATAATAGTAAACAAGCAAACATTGGCATTTGCTACTTCATTGCTTTTGACTTTACCTGTCAGCAGAAACAAAACAAACCAGTTTATGATTCTGGCTTATTTATTTTTAAATTATTATTATTATTATTTAAAGAAAAAAGGAAAAGAAATAGTACTGATACAAACACAGTTTAAAAGAATATAGAAATATAGTAAGGAAGGGGAAAAACCAATATAAGCAATAGAACGCAGGTGAATGACCAAGGCATCTCGAATAACCAGCAAATCTAAAATGTCATATGGCTAATATATTCTAAAATACCATTAATAACTTAGAATACTATAAGATATTTCATACCCAATTTCTAGTCAAGACTTGTCTCTATTTAACTGTATCACAATTGAAATCAATAAGAGGCAGAAAGAAAGCTATAAATAATAAACAATAAATTGAAAAATAATGTATAGATTATATGTCAGATTAAAATATAAACTCTAGAACCAAAATTTGGGATATGGCACAAATCCATGTATAGAACTGTAGTCCAGAAATGGTTTCCAAATAAGATTGAATTGTACATCAGATTTTAGATGTAAAGTTATTCTAGACATGAAAGTATATTCCCACAGTTTAATTAACCATTCATCCATAGAGGGGATCAAAGATAATTTCCAATAATAAGCATATAAAAATCCTTGCAGCTGTTTTCATATATAAAGCCAGTTCAATGTGTTTTCAAGGAGTGTGTTTGGTGAAATTTAATAAAAGTTTGGAATGGAATTACAACTTTCAAAATTTCTTCTATTCTACAAAAAATTAATTTCCAATATTGTTGAGAGTTTTAACATTCCTACAACATATGGAAGATCTACTCTCTTCATTGCATTTCTACCATTTCAGGGAAAAGAAGCTATTCATTTTAACAATCATGACTGGACTAATAGACCAGCAATAAAATATCTTATACCAGTTCTAAGTATATTTGAGGTGAACTTAATATTCTTTTTCCATTGAAATTCTTACTGTCCCATCTCTATAACTCTACTCAGATTTTGCATCTATTAAACATACAATCTTTAACTTCTTCTGTTTCTGAGTTATAATAGATTATAAATTGTGCCCAGTAATATGTTCAGTATTATGAGTTATAAGATTTTAAAATTCAGTCAATTTTCTCAATATCTCCCCTTGTTTCCATAATTCTTTTGTTGCTGTGCTGCTTATTTGAGAATACTAGAATCAACTGAAAGTGGAACCAACTGAGTGTGTAAGACCACTGTGTAACAAAAGACTTGAGAGTTGATTCAGGCTTGTTTAGAAGAAATCAAGCTAAGAACCCCAATTTATATGAAATGAAGTCTTCCTGGTTCTCTCCTGATAAATAAGAATTTTAATTAGCACTGCCTTTGAACCAGACCAAACTGGAAAATGCCAATTTTCTCATGAAGTTTGTGCATGGGAATCTGTGTTGATTGATTCAGTAGCATTGGAAGCCTGGATGCTTAACAGTTTCTCTATTTTGGTATTTGAAGCTGCTTTCACTAATGCAAGTAATTATTTTGATTTTACAAATGCAGCTTTAGCTATGCAATTTAGAAAAGGCAAATTGAGTGTTTTTTTTAAAAAAACCACTATCATTTAAAAAAAAGTTGTTCCAATAAATTTAATGCACTTTTCTCCAGCTTCATTAAAGTAAAACAAAAATACAGGCAAATCTCTTATGGGTCTTCAGACACAACATTTGTATGTTGAACAAAATATCACATTACAGATGGTTTTAAATACTAACAACAGTGACAAGGTTCTCCTGTTAAGTAGTACTTAAAAATGTGCAGCGGCTGATGGAACTATTAGCTCTGAAAGTTACGTGTTATTTGTAAAACTGGGGGGGAAAAACCCAAAAAGATTAATATATAAAAGTACAGGCATAATCTGCTTCTCTTTATCAAACTGCTTCTGCTCAACCCACTCAGGTTGCTAACAGATTTGACTCCTTTGACACACTCTTTATCTACAATGAATCTCTCAAACTAACCAACTAAGCAGGCAAAACAAGTCTAAATGCTTGTTGACTGCTGCGCAATGCTTCCTTCAACAAAGCTAGACATCTTAATAAGAATAATTCAATAACATTTCTTTGTAAAGTTCCACCATTCTAAGCAGTTGCATAATACTTAAGTAAAAGGCATTGTACTGATATTGCCACTTGTACTAATACAAGCTTTTAACAAATAAGATTTGGTACTTCAGTTCAGCCTAAACTAGGATGTCTTGCAAACAGAACTGAATAACAAGAGGTGGATAGGAGAGATGGAAATTCTATTCATGCTTCCTCAAAGTCTTGCACTCTTTATACAAAAAACAAGTTCTACCAGAGGGATAGAAGAAGTAGCATATAAAATCAAGTGATTATTGTACACATCTCTGTCTTTAAGATCAAACTGAATATGCAATTTAGTAAATTAACTAATGCAAGATGTGATGTGATGCCATATACAGCAAAGATGAGCCTTTACTACATCAGAGAATTTCATCAGAGAATTTTGTTAGATATCTATACATATTTTTGCAACTGTTACCTGTAACTTTAAACCTTGTTTTTTTAAAAAGAAATAAATAAATCATTGAGCCTTTACTAATTTTTTTATACTTTATCTGACCTCAACTTGGTAATGTATTTTAACTTAGTTAATTATAGTCAAGATTTCAGTACAGTTGGATATATGTTTATATTTTCTAAGATGAGTGGAAGATTAATTGCACAATGTTAATGCTGATTTTGCTTGGAATTCCGGTATAAGTAATCAGATGTCAATACTTACAAATAATTTTCTAAGTACTGCTACATTCTAGTACGAACAAGAAACAGTATATATGAAAATGACATGAGGCTATGCAGAGAAATAGCTTTAACTAAGTTCTCTCAAAAGTAAACTATTGCCTGGAATAGTCAGACTCTCCATGTATATTATCTGCAACAGAATCTGGAATGGGTATTTTTGCTCCAATCAGATGTGTCCTCCTGTGTAGGCCACTAACTATTTTGTCCAATTTAAATGAATGTCATTTATTCATATTTATTCAAATATGGAGGCATTAATTTTAGAGACACTAACCATTGCTCTCTGATTATAAAATTACATATTCTGGTCCCCACCACTCCATCCACAGTAAATCATGGCCAAGCACAATGCTTGGATAAGTCCTATGTTTATTAAATACAGGAAGAGCCTTCATATGCCTGGAAGGTATGTGATGTGCCCTATACATTACATCTCCTCTAGGAAGTATTTTTTGAAGAAGCTGGAAAGTCTAAGATCCTAGATGGTGGTTTGCTCCAAGTCAGCTCTTTAGTTTTCTTCCTTCCCAATATGAATAAAAAAATTGATCTAAACTTGACTCCATCCTTTGTGACTTAAATGTCTGAGGTTTGAGTAGGTTCCTTATCTTCCCAAATTGTAATCTCTATCCCTTCCTATAAAAGTCAGAGCAAGCCATTTGAAGAGCCTTATGTGATTAGAACTATCTTATTTCACGTTTGTTCCCATGAAAGTCAGCCACATGGTTTTGAGATGCCTATGAGAAGAACAGGAGCACAGTATCACCCTTTCTGAGAGGTGTACTACCCTCAATACTAGAAGCAATATCTAGTCATCTTGGCTAGGAGCCATTGATAGCCTTGGGTGATGTAATGGCATGTGGGAAAGTCCTTGGGAGACAGGGCAAAGAGATGCTGCCTGGGAAACAGTCAGATAATAGGCAGCATAGCCTGCAGTTGGTTAGTAGGTGGGGCAAGAGGCTCAGAAGGGGGACCCCCCCCCAGTTTCTTGGACTGTAAAGGAGACAGCAGGAGAATTGTACTTTCAGACTTGCAAGATTCTGTTAATGTAGCTTTACAATAAAGTAGAATTAGCTTATCTGGTTGTGTTTCCTGAGTGGTCTACCTGGTAAGGCTGACAAGTACTGAGCAGGTCATTCTTGGTATGATGCTGGAATGTCATACAACCTGGGAATTACTATATATTTACATGTCCAGCAATGTTAATTGGCTGCCTTTCAATTTTCCAATTGCCTCCTCTTTCTAACAGGAAAACATATTTGATCGACCCAGAATGACCCCAAAGACTCCCATGAAAAATGAGCCTATCGATTTGTCCAAACAAAAAAATTGTACTCCTGAGAGAAGCCCAATTACACCTGTGAAGCTGACAGATAGGCCTCTAGCAGATCCATGGACTCCAACAGCTAACCTAAAGATGCTTATTAGTGCTGCTAGCCCTGACATGCGGGACAGGGAAAAGAAAAAAGAACTCTTCAGACCAATTGAGAACAATGAATTCAGTGATGCTCTCCCTGATTCCTCACAGGTAACTGACCTGTCACAGAGAAAATTGTCACAATTAAACTGCTATCTATTTGAATTATATAATATTATCTTTAGGCATGTAACGGCTGTTGCTTAACATCTGCAACCTCAGTAACCTTTATTTACATTCTGTTCTCTTTAGTTATGTATAATTTATTTTGGATTATTACCGTGTGGTATTCAGATCTGAAGCAGGCAAAGCGTGTTTCAGATGTATCTAGCATGTGTGTTTTTAATGTATCTCTTTACAGCTCCTTAAAGGAACCTTGTTTTTTCCTGGGCTCTCATGGGAGCTTTGCAGGTTCAGAAATATGTGTGATGGAGTTAAGGAACCAGCCACAGGGCAGTGACAACCTATTGCCATCTCTGTTATACTTCCTGAACTCAAAGATGTATTTTCAAAGCCTGTGCATGTAGCTATCCTGTGAGCCCAGGTCAAGGTATGATCCCTTCAAGAAGCTGCTGACAAGTACAGCAGATGTGCCTAGGACAGATCTAAAGCAAGATTTGCTTGCTTCAGATCTGAATTCTGCATGCCTCTATTCTGGATTATCATTTCCCTTTTGCTGCACCTTCTCGGGCTTTAAATTCTTTGTAAGCAATTCTTACAATGGATTATAGTTTACAGTAATAATTTTCAGCCATTGTCCTATTTACACTTCACTCCTTACATGCAGTTTTGATTTATTATGTCATAAATTACTTCCTCTCTGCATTTAAATATATGAGATCACTTTCCATGGAAGCTTTAGAACAATGGACAGCAACCATTTCAGGTTCAAATGACTGAGATCTCATGTTATCAATGCATAGACTTAAGACTTAATTTTCTCACACATTTTTTACCATGTTTAATTTTTTTAAAAGTAATGAATGTTTTAAGTTCTTTAAAACAGTGGTGGGGTGTCCCTGGATCTCGTCTACTGATGTCACAGGTACTATGGTATTAGATTCTAATTTAGATGCTATAAAACAAAAGTACACATAAGAAAAGGCAAACCCAACTGTTGTGAACCAGGCCTCTTTTTTAAAGACTAAAATATAGTGGGTATTGTGTTAAATACTATTACAGAATTACGTACAGTATGTCAGTCATTGCATTCATGAATAGTAACTAAAACAAAAGTTGGTCCTTATTCTATAATTTATTTAAAATGGAAGGACATTAACCAATCAGCCTGTACTATATAGAATTTATTAAATGTAGTGATTTGAGAGGCAGCTAAACTTATTGGGAATTGTCACTCCCAGGCCACTCATAGTGAGAAATGCATTCATAAATTTTCAAGAAAATAAAAGCTCTCAGGGCTAGGTTTTTTTTTTAAAGTCTTTAAATGCACTGCAGGAGCCCTGGGACTCAGAAGTGTGAGAAGATTTGAAAACTGTCTTTTGGGTGTTAAAACATGGGATTCTGTTACTGAGACTATTTCTTCTGTTCCTTCTAGAAATAGCTTGTTTCCTCTTTCCCCCTTTCCTGTGTCACTGCTGTAAACCAATGAGGAGGGCCTACTGTGTTTCATTTTTAATTGGTGTATAATGCTTAGTAAAGTTTAAGAATAAGAAAGGTCATAAAAAGTTAAGTAGAATCTTGCAATCAGTTTAGAACCAGATTGAAACATTCCCAGACAAAATTAACATATTCATTCAATTTAGCTCCCCAAAACCTTCACTTTTACTACAATGCTATTTTAGGAATCACTACTTACTATCACAGATATCCATGAGTTAGTGGGTGGGAGCCACAATCAGTCTCCCCCTTTTGTACTTGGCATTGCGATGTTGCATGCAAGTACATGAGGGGTGGAGCTTTTGTTGCGACATCATGACAGACATTTCATCGTTTTGACAAAATCTCAACTTGCCGCAGATGTCCCTGCTTATGGGTCTCATGGTGTCTACCAATAGATTAACCCTACACTTCTAGCTTTGGTACTGTGAAAAAGAGATGTATATGAGAGTAGGAAGATGAGCAGGGACAGACAGTAAAGGCAGCTTAATATGCTGCATAGGCTTTCAGGCATTGCCATAGGTATCTTGGATAAAGCATTTCCTCAAAGCAGTCTAAATTAAAGTGGGCTGGTCCCTAAGCTTTAGATCTACTTGTGAAGTATTTGAGCAGCTGCTCCAAAGGAGGTATTGAGATGACAGTAGTTGACTTGAAAACATTATTCTCTCATTCCAGCGAGGACAATTCTGAAAATATGTATCATAGAAGCTTTCATATAGGAAAGAATAAAATGTATGAATACCAAATTAGCTGATGGTTCTTGCTCAGAGAGCTGAACTACTCTCCCTGGGTTTTCCAGAGCAAGCTTTTGTTTCAGACTGTAGGTGAAACACTTCACTAAACCAAATCTGCTTCCTATCTAAGTATAGTAATATGTTTCTAAATTATTTTTTTTCTGAATATTAATACAGTTTGTAGTAAAAAAAAGTAATGTAATTTGCCAGCTGAAATTATCTAGCTTTCAGAAATGAGTTTCTAAAGCATATATAACACTTTGTATGTGTATTAGTAATCAACTATATATAACTAATGCTTTGGCGTACTGTAACAGATGGCTGTAAAGGACCATTCTATCTGTTTCTAGTGTGATACTGTAGATGATGGAACTACAGATGAATATGAAAAGCAAAGACCCAGCAGAAAACAGAAAAGCTTAGGACTGCTGTGCCAAAAGTTTTTAGCTCGCTATCCTAGTTACCCTTTATCAGCAGAGAAGACAACAATTTCTTTGGATGAAGTGGCTTCCAGTCTTGGTATGTATGCAGGCAAAACAATATTGATTGCAAAAATGAATGTTCCTAATGAAGTAAATATTGACCTTAATATCAGGCATCAGGGCTGTGAATATGCCTTATTTAAATGTATTGTGCTTCTGTGTAATTTGCATGTGTTCTACTTAGCTTTCCTAGAAAGTGCTGCTGAATTTTTTGTAATGTTGCCAAGTGATTCCTTCATAGGAATCAGTCCAAAAAGCATTCCAATAGAGAAATCATAGTTGAAAGCGTCTGTTTCAAATCAGTCTGTTTCATGGTGTTAACTTCACAGGCACGTGTTCACTGTTAAGTCCATCTTGTTTCCCTTCCACATCAACACATAATCATATCATGCATTATATACTGTGATTTTTAGTCTGCTTTTGAAACCACTAAGTGCATTGCTAATTTGGGCAAGTATGAAAACCAAACTATTTCAACCCACCTAATGTCTAGAAAATGTGAAATGAGTTGATTTGCTTTAAAATGTGGACTATATAATTTGTTTATAATCAGTTGTAGAACTTCCATATTTCTTTTAGTGATTTCATATGGTCCACATTTTAAGCCAACTCAATTTACATCTTCTAATTTCTTGATACAAACTTTCAGTGATGTAAATGAAAGCCACGCATAATCTCCAGAGTGTTCTTTATCAATAAGATCATCAAGGAAAGTATTTAATCTAAAGTAACATTTTCTTCACAGGAGATGAATTTATGGGATTAAATCAGACGAAACCAAAATAAGCATTATTTAACTAATTTCTTGGGCTGTAAGCTCTAAACCATTCCTGTAATGAATGACTTGAGCAATTATGTTACAGATTGGTGTATAAATACCATTAAATAAATCAATAACCTAATCAGTTATTTGGAAGCAAATTTCATTGAAACCAGTAGCCCTTGTGGATAAGAGGGCAGACCTGGCACCTGTTACTGAAACCTAGTTGGGTGAGGATGAGAAAGAGTTTCCCCTGTCTCAAAATTGCCTTCCCAGGTTTCAGGGGTTATATTACCTATGATGCTAAGGCTGGGGAGGGGCATTGCAATAATCCTGCAGGAGATTTTGATTGTCACCAAATGCTCCAGAGGTTGCCAGATGTGTGGCTGTATTTGTGAAGCTGAGCTTGAGTGATAAACTGGAAGTGATGCTGTTGTACTGCCCAGCCTGCTGCTCAGCAGCCTCCTTTCCCAAGCTGCTTAACTTCATTGCTGGGCTGGTGGTTGATTTCCTGAAACTGAAGTGCTGGAGAATTTCCAGCTTTCTCCCTAAGGAATGGGGTCAGGATTTCATAGCCACCATGACAACAATGGACTTATCCCAGATAATCATGGGCCCCACTTGATTTGACATTTACCCCAGAGATGTGATCTTCTGGAGGATATTGCCACTAGCACCTTGTCAAGAACAGATCTCTTTCTCATAACTTTGAGGCTTGTGCACATCACCAACCCCTGCAGGAGGGAGAACCCATTAAAATGGGGTGCCCAAGGTGCCTTATGACTCATTCTGGTTTTCAGAAACCATTGGGAAATATCTCAGAAATTTCATGAGCAGTTCCATCATGCGGTTGGTCAGCCTCTAGAATATGGAAGAAACCAAAGTATCCTATCCAGTATTCTGGTTTCTTCCATATTCTAGAGGTTGCACCTGAGCAGCTTTTCCCTGTTTATCAGTCCAGAAGGTCCCCTTGGTTAATTGAAGAAATAGCAATAGAGATCCCTAACGTAATGCTAAAAAAAGACAAGGAGTGAATACAATTTAATAGGGTATGAGGCCAGGTTGGGCCTACTCTGGTGATAAGGGCAATGATAGGAGGTAGTTTTCCACAGAATATATCGCCACCCAAGGCTGAGTATGAAATGGCCAAGATGGCTGTGAGTTGTAGTCCAACCCAGTAAGAGGATATCAGGTTGGGGAAGACTACATTAAACAAAATTGGGCTACCAAGTCTTTATAAGTGAGCTGGTATTACTGGACCACTGATGTGTCTCTGGCTTCATATAATTATATGCTTGTATGACTTTTTTTTTCATTTTTGTTGTTTGTATAGCAGATTGCCTTAAAATAAATGTTTTGCATAGCAATGTTATTTCTCTTCTGTAGGAAGTTTAATGAAAAATATAACAAGAAATGAAGCCTCAAGAAATATGATAAGAGCAGTAAATTATTTTCAGTGAAGACTTATATCCCCCAGATCTGCTGTTAAGGCAAAGTACCTGCAGATCTCTCAATGTACACTTTTTATAGTTCCCCAAACTCACATTAATGCAGCCACCTTCAGTTTAAGTCATGGGTAGTGAAACATAGAAAGAATGCTTTTATTCCAAATGTAAATCTTCATATGGAGAATAAATAGTAAGTGGAAGTATATATACCACAGGTTCAAAGTAATGTGTTCCCAGCTGAATTCTTAGCTTTATTGACATTTGTATCAACTTCAAGAAAAATGTGCATCACAATGTATATTCCAAGGTGAACCATCTCAAATTTTTCGGACTCGAGTCATGAATAAGGAGTGACTGTTGCTGCTACTTGTAATAATAATACCTGAAGTTGCATTACTGCTGGGTAATAGTGCTAGGCTTCTTACCTCCAACAGTATTATTCAATTTTGTATAATTCTTTCTGAACATTACAAATATCAATATATTTATGTTCACAGGATAATGTATGGACATTTCCAAGACTATGAGACATTTTAAGTCCTTTTATAATACATCTCATAGAGCCCATGTTCTTTTCACTAAGGAATATTAGACATTTTTGCTGTTGGCATAAAAAATAGACTTTGTCTGAAAATTCCCTGTCACTGGAACTAATTCAGATTCTCAGAAAGCAGTCCTAATAGGAGCTCTAGCACAATCTGGCTATTACTTTCTCTTAAGACTGCTGGCTACAGTTACTAATGCAACTACCTACCATATCTGTGATTGCTATTCTTCTTGCATAGTAATTTTTCAGTATTTACATTTCTCTATATATATGAACTTAGAAATTATGAATTGCTTCTAAGAGATTGTTGGTGTCCACCCTTGGAAACACTATACAGGATTGGCAATCCTTTCTTAAGCTGAACTTGGGTATGGAATCTGACAGGGCTCTAGGGTGTTGTTCATAGATCAGTAACTCCTTGTTTATACAAACATATTAGAATATAACATTTTAAACAGAGCCAATGTGACACCAACTGTCCACATTACATAGAATAGAGAATTGCTCTTACATGATCAGTTGCAAATGAGTGTCTTTAAATGAAAAGGGATCTTGCTCGTTTGATTACAATGCAGTCCTTTGCATGACACCTCAGAAGGAAGTTCCATTGCAGTTAGGTTTATTATCAAGAAAGAGTATTCCTTTTGCACTTTGGTATTTATAGCTACCTCACAATCAAGCACATTAACTTCCAGAGTTTTTGGTACCCGGTCACTTCTATATTAATGATACAAACATTTATTGACATGAGTAGCATCGCTGCCAGTTGTTCTGGACATACAAAATTCCTGGGCAGGAGGCATAAGACCAAAATCAAAATCCCACTGTGCAGTGAAAGCATAATCTACAACTTACTGTAGCTCTCTCCTGCAACTGGATAATATTAGTGGTGTGGAGGCAACTTATGATCTACAAGCCTTCTGACACCTGCTCTGCACATTCTATTGAGGAGTGATCCACAGCAGTATTTTTTAAAATTATACTACCATAAATGGTCCCCTAGGGGCCAAGTTTCTGTCATACTACCATATTATTTTTTTAATATTATATAAACTATTGCAATTACAATCTCATCAAAATAGTAGCATTTCTGTTACCCCTCATGTACAGAGCTAGTTGGATGCTAAGGAGGAAAATTTGGGATCCCTGCATTTAGAAATAGAACCTCCATCATTTGTCTTCCCTCTCAAAGATTCTGTTGCTACAATGCTTTGATTATATTCTCTGTGTTATGCTTTGGTTCCTACATCTAGGAGTTGAACGCAGGCGGATTTACGATATAGTGAATGTCCTGGAATCTCTTGATCTTGTTAGCCGAGTGGCTAAGAATCAGTATTGTTGGCATGGTCGTCACAGCTTGAGCCAGACTCTGAAAAAACTCCAAGAAATAGGAGAGCTACAAAAATATGAAGAACTTATGACTTCTTTCCAGCAGAAAGAACTCGACTTTGAGTGTAGATTTGGAGAACACAAAAAAGAGAGCTTTATAGATTTCCAAGAGCGACAGTTGCTTGACTTCTCAGAGACAGATTGTCCGTCTGGTAAGTTAAGGAAGGGAATTGGTAATATTAAAAATTGTCTGTAAAAAGTATATGCCATGTTATTCTATTTTAAGTTTTAAAATAAATCATTACGTTCAAATGATAGTCTTCTTTAGATTCAAGTGGTCAATCACATTTAAGCAACTCTTGTGCTTTTGCCCTCAAGTTATAGCCATTGCTTCATAACTTGATGCCATGCTTCTGTGTTCCGATATAATAGATGGATAATAGAGAAGTGTAGCAGGTCAGATCTGAAGCATTAGTGAAGTTTTAGAATAGGTATGGGCATGTACACAACACCTGTCAGACCCTCCTTCAAGTAGTGATGATTTTTCATGGGTGTATACAATAACTGGGTCATCCCAGAAAAATATGTGTTGGAGTTAAGGAGGGACTAGCAGGATATGACAAGGTGTTTCAGATTCAAAGCATTGAACATCCCTAATGAATAATCATTCCAACTGCACTTGTTCAAGATATCATTTTACAGTCCTTTCATCTGTCCTGGAGATAGTTAAAGTGCAGATATCCATCTGTTACAGGCAATTATTTTCTGCTCATTAAAAACATGCTTTTCAACAAGGATTTTGTTTCTTTTTTTTCCTGCACAAGTCTTCATAATATTTTCTTGGCTGTTAATATTGTAACATGTTGAGACTTGGGTTCTGTTTGTAATACAGCATCTGCAAACAGCAGAAAGGACAAGTCACTGAGGATTATGAGCCAGAAATTTGTCATGCTGTTCCTTGTCTCCAAGACCAAGATAGTCACTCTTGACATAGCAGCAAAAATATTGATAGAAGAAAGCCAAGATACAGCCGATCACAGCAAGTTTAAAAGTAAGAATCGCTTCTGGGGAATGAATAATCTTGGTCAGCAAGGAAAGTAATGATTGTATTGGCAGAACAAGAGAACATATATATGTTTTTTTAGTCTTTTTGGAGCAATTTTGACTGGAAATAAGAATGATATACAAATGCCAAGGAAGCCTCTTTCAAACTTTATTATGCTAACAAAATGGTGATAGAAATTTCTTGTGATGTTTACTGAAATGATGTCACACAAAACAAATACATCTCTTGCCACAGGCTAAGTTACTAACACATTTCAAATAATGTGCAATCTTGCTTGATTAAAATCAGTGTTAAAAAATTAAAACTCTAGTATTACTTGAAATATTAGTTTTATGTTCTCTTAAAATGTTGTGCTTCTGATTCGTTGTCAAGAAAACTACATGTCATGTCCACGAACCTACCAGAGGTTGAGTCCAACTTGAGAGACCTTGGCATTACTTTACCCTCTGATAAATCCTTTAATATATACCATATTAAGTTTTCTAGGGGTCTGTCCACTTATTTATTCATTCAAATGACTCTCAACATTCTGAGGGACATGTTATTTTTGTGCCAATTCCCCATAATTTTAGTTTTCCAGCAATAGTGCTTTTTTCTAACTTGTTACATTTATATGTAATGTCCTCATTCATCTGAACTGTAGCTGTTTTCCTTTCAGCAAAGGTAAGAAGACTGTATGATATTGCTAATGTCTTGACAAGTCTTGGGCTCATAAAGAAAGTGCATGTAACAGAAGAAAGAGGTCGTAAGCCAGCCTTCAAGTGGATTGGGCCTGTGGAATTCACTGGAAATAACGGTACTTTTCTATTTTTGCATTACCAACAATTCACTTCCCAGATAGCCCTACATTGATTTCTGGATTTATGAAGAAAACTGATGATATCCAGATAAACCTGTAAAAATTCAATAGGCATTATCAGGTGATAGAAAAATAGTTCTGCCTATGATTTTGTTTTGCCCAGTATCTACTTATTAATCTAAATACTTTACTATCCACGTGATGTGCCAAGGCTACATCAGGGGTGAGTAATTTGTGAACATATGAATATTTAAAATGGCAATGATACATGACAGAACAGATATGGAGAGAGGATGTAAACACTGTTCAGCAAATATAAGTCCTATCAAACAAGTTGCCAGAATGCCAGTGACATTCTGAAGCAAGTCAAGGAGTAATTTTACCATTACATATGATGGGCAAATAGTCAGGAAGCAGAAAAATGAATTATGGTAAGAATACTGTTAGAAGGAAAAATAGGTTCATTTTTTTCCATGTAGAAAATTGAGCAGAAAAAGTAATAAAGTGGATAATATGTTTCACTGCAGGCCTCATGGTATAGTAAATAACAGAATAGATCATCCTTTGACCAGCCAATCTAACCTGAGTGCATTTGTTTAGGTGATACAAAAATGGAAGTTCGAACCTGTGCTACTCTTACTGAAGTGAAAAGAGCAACACGTGTTCCACATCAAGCTTGCTCTAATAGAAAAGATCGACTGTCACGCCATGCTTCTTTCAGCGTTCCTCAGCCTTCTGAACTGGTCAAGAGAAAAGTTAGTTCTGAGCCAAGCAGTCCACACAAAGAAAGGCAAGGTAAATGTTGGGACAAGTATTCTACCAAAACCATAGCTCTTCTAATAGCTTTCAATTAATAGCTAGAAGTTTGTGTGTTTATTTTTGGGTAAGACAGCTTCTGTCTGTAAGGTAAAATTAGACTACTAATTAATAAAGAGAATATATGTAGCTCAGGGTTGAACTGTGGAGTTCTTGATGCTCTGAGCCTAGTGGTTTGCTTACAGATGTTTCATTACCCAACTAGGTAACATAATCAGCTGATGTTTCCTAGTTGGGCAATGAAACATCTGCAGGCACAAACAACCAAGCTCAAAGAGCACAAAAAACTCCACTACTGATTAATTTTAATTCTTTGTTAGAATTTTATTTATTTGTGCCTTTGAATCAGTGTTGACTCCTGGTGACTGTCTGGACAAGTCTGTGCAATTGTTGTTGTTATTTTCTTGGCAAGATTTTGGCAGTTTGGCAGTTTGGCATTGCCTTCTCCCCAGGGCTGAGAGAGAGTGATTGGCCCAAGGTCACCCAGCTGGTTTTGTACCTAAGGCAGGACTAGAACTTTGGATAATAATTGCAGGGTGCATACCTTACAGAGATCTTTGTATTTCACATGTCTTAGGGTGCAAAATATCCACTGAAGTGTAAGTTCCATTAGATACAGTGGGACTGAGCAATAGAATTGGAACATTTATTCTGAATGCTAGGGCAGTAGCTTCAGAAAGATCCACAAATTGATTTCCCATGCCTTTCATAGTGAGCATGACAGACATTAGCCACCTTTTCCTACCGCTGAGCTTGGAGGTAGGAAAAGGAGTAGTATATTGCTTCTGCAATTCTGGTGTACTTCTAAGCTACCTGAAGCATCATCAAAGCACAGTGCAACTTCAGGGGCAATACCATAAAATCCATAAAGGAACCTCATCAAAGACATGGTACATTACATAGCATTCTGTGAATTTTCAGGAGCATAACAACCATAGAGAGGTGGAACTTGTCACAGGTCTCAAGCTGAACAAAGTTATTGCAGCTCCCATTTCATACTGTAATTTGTAAAAGGAATGTAACACTGGCAGGTTTGGAAGGGAGAATAGTTTTGTGGTAGCATAGCTTGGATAACCTAGGAACCATGTGTGTTAGTTAACAAATAGAAATAAAATATATGAGCACTTTGCTCTATGTATTTAGTAAACCTAAAGTTAACATTTTAAATTGTCCTGACATGACTTTGAGTGAATGAGATTGTAAGAGAAGGACAAGGTAAGGTATAGTGTACCTACTTTGCAGAGTATAGCAGTAAAAAATTTAATCAATAAATAATAATCAGTGCTGATCTAGAAGTGGGGTGATTGTTGTAAAAAGGGGCAGAAAATACCTAGAGCTGAAATTACCCAAACTAATTTGAAACTACCCAAAAAGGATAGTGAGTGACAATAAGAATGACACAAAGGCTAGAATGATGGTCCCCAACTTTGGAGACCTAGTGGACAAATAGAAATTGGGGGGGCATTTTATGGGCAATTTCATAAAATAGTTGGTGAAAGTTTGGTCCATTCCAAAATGTCTGGCCTGAGTAACATAACCAGATGTATGTTACCTTATCAGATTGTAAATAATCTTGCTCTCTCCTTTTGCAATCCTACCTCCTATCTTTGTTTACCTTTGTCCTTTTTTCAGGTTACTGAACTTATTTCCAAATAAAGGATGGGGTGGTAACCTACTGTTTCTATTTTCTAAACATGTTTACATGACCTATTCAGGGTCCAGAGACATGAATGAAAGTAAAAAAGATGCGGGAAGCTGGAATTTCTTTAATTAAAAGGTTTTTTTCTAAATTATAAAAAGTCAGGTGGATCAAATGGGGAAGTGTTTGTGGGTATATTAGCATTCCTGAGTGCCACGTTATGGACACAAGTCTAGAAAATATATAAAAGGTTGTATTCCTGATCCTTTGTGGTAGAGGTCATCAGAGATTGTGGGATGTATTTTCTCTGACCTTTCTTTCCTCTTAGTCAATCCTAGATGCTCCCCATGTTTCTCTAAAAAAGGCATCACAAGGTGTGTGTGTGTGTATACACACACACACATATAACTCTGTATTACAGTCACACATTGGTGTATTGCAGTCACACATTGGTAACTGATTTGATTTTCTGATTTTCCTTAGACGATTACTGTTCCAAAATGATAAACCTAGCATCTGTTTGCTGCCAGAACTTGGAAGATAATAAAAGGTATACAGAAATTCAAAAGTGATGTCTTGCAAGAAATGATGCTCTGTTTTACACTTGATTATAATCTACCATGGAGGGAGGTCTGCAGTTTAGTGGCAGAGGGCAGACATCTGTGTTTCATGAAGAATTGAATGGGGTACAGTGGCCATTCTTGTTGGGCTGCTCTTAGGTATAGGCCGATTATGGCTTCACAGTGAAGATATACATATCACAATATAAAGTGACATTAGAATGAAATGAACTTATAGCATATTTGTTTCTACCTATCATATTTATGATGTTTATATGTAGAAACCTTGTCAATTACATAAAGATGTAATGCATAAATGAGATATTTTTAATTGGAGTGATTAACTATTGTGTGAAGGAACTGATTTGTTCTAGTAGTAGGCATATTAATTCACATTGTGTCTGCAACTTACCACAGGCCTTTTTTAGACCTAATTCTATTGCCTAGATGCTGCTTATCTGAATCTCTTTCAGTTCCCCATATCTTCTTCCCATCATAATCTAAACTAAATAGTCTAATTTATCTAAGCCTCTAGATATTTGGGTTATATCCAAAGCTGTTTGAAAAAGATTATATTAGAATGGGAATAGTTTAATGTACCATGACTCTGGTCCAATCATTTTCCTTAATCTTTCTAGTAGAAGTATTGAAGCAGCAAGAAATATGAGCATCATTCCTTCCTTCTCAGTTCTTCCTGTTCCAGAAGATTCAGACTATTGTGCTAATGCCTTCCCTCGCTTTCCTGAAAAGACCAACTCAAACACACCACATTGGTCTTTAGCAAATGGAAGAAACAATCAAAATTTACCATCATCTGTTGTACCAGCTTCCAAAACTGAGACTGGAAAAACCAATGTGCTCCCCAGCCAACCTTTCGTTTACCTGCCATCTCCATCTCTTTATATGTTGTGTGGCAAACTTCATGAAAGCCAGCCAAGGGAAAGCTTTCCAGAAAAGAGAAGTGAAGACCTGGAGGGCCACATTTCACCCTGCTCAACAGAAACTGCCAAATCTCCAGCTAACTATCGCAAGCGGAGTTCTCAAAAATGTGTACCTACCACTGCAGCGCCAGCTGAAGAGGAACCTATAGCCAAAAGACAAAGCCTGGAGCAGAGAGATGGCCCTATTTCATTAGTAGTATCTAAGGTAAGAGGAATTCAGAACACATACAAAACTATTTCATGGAGTCATCCCAAAGAATAGCTCTTGTGTTTATGAAATAATAGATTCCATCTCCCTTATATATCACATGGTCATCTTTTATGGGGACTATCTTTGCTGGTTTTTTATTTAGAAAAGGAATATTGGCTCTTACTCCTTTCTGCATGTTCCATGAATAAACTCCTGTTGCCCAGCACCTCTGTGAAAGTTTCCTCAAAGTTGGGAAGGAAGACTCCAATAGGAGCTATGTTTAACCTTTCAAGGCTAGATACAGAATATTTGTGGCAGAGTCTCACACAATAATGAATATCCCAAGGTGAGGTTATTTGTGTATATTTTTTTTAGAAGACCATTCAGCCAGTAGATGCAAAGTCTTCTCCAGACAACATCTGCAGCTCCCTTGACCAACAAAGAGGCTTTCAACTTGAATCAGGGACTTCTGACATTCTGGAAACTGCCATAACAGAAACCCAGGACCAAGAAGAACCATATAGGAGTAAAGACTTAAAGGAAAACTTGAAAGAAAAGGAACAGGCTTCTCAGGAAAATGGCAAACCATCTTTTCTACCACAGTATCTCTACGTACAGCCTACAGCTGGTAAGGACTAAACTGAAAACATGCATGTTAACTTGGCATTCAGCCAAAATATATTTTCAGACCAGCCATAAATTCCTAGAGAGATCTTTCAATAAAATGCCATCAACACTTTAAAAATTGAGGAAAAATGTCCAGGTAGATTCGTAATATGGCAGATATATAACTGAATTTCTTAATACATTTCAGTTTAACTCTTCCAGAAGTGTTCTAATTCTGATACAACCATGCCTGAAGCTGTGTTTTATTTCTCAGAAGGTTGGAACACATCCAGTGATATTCAGTGAGGTTCAGATGGTATTTTGAGCTCAAAGTTTTGAATGTGAAAGTTTACACACCATTGTTATTTTGTCTTTATCCTTGAGAAGACAGGGTCTTACTGTACTTGATACCTTTTCTTTCTTTCTTTTGTTTTAGGATTAAATGGTTTTAATTTCCTGTTTCCTACCAACCAAGCTCCTGCTCCTGTCAGCCTACCTTCAAGCCGCATGCCTTCACTTAATGTTCCCTGTATGATGGTTCCATCTACTGCATTGGCACCATTCCCTCTTATCTATTCCTCAGCAGTAACAAGCCAACTTCATTCTTCATCTTCTGGCTCTTTCCCAAATGTCACTTGTGTGAATTTTAGTATGCCTGGCTTGACTTCTACACCTCCTGTTTTCATTGGAACCCCTGCTGTAGTAACTCCAAATTCATCACAATTACCTACACTGGAACCACACCAGCAGTTTCATTCAGCTGTACATCTGAATACTCTCCTTGGATCTGCTTGCAACTCCGTTAAAACAGACCCATCAATTTGCATGGGACATCCAGTCACCCTTCTGAAATTACCACAGGTGAGAAGGGAAAGCTTATTATAAAGCAAGGAGGTAACATTCAAAAACATTCAACATACATAAAAAATATCTACTTAAGCCAGATGCTCTATTATTTCCAAAATTGTGATACATATCTGCCAACTAAAGTTCATAGGGTTATTGCTAAATATTTTATTTTGTTATGTTGTAAACAGGAGTTTCTGATTATAAGTCCTCCACTCAGGTGCTTACTCATATATGAAGATAGAAACTCGAATTTAGTTGTGCATATTTGAAATACCTCATTCTTAGGACCCATGCATTCTGCAGTGCATATATATCCACACTGCTGGGGACGGTGTTGTTGGCCACCCAGTCAGCCAGATGTTTAGACTGGATTTGGCGTTTTTATCCACCTATTGACTCCTCCTCCTCCTCCTCCTCCTCCTCCTCCTTCTTCTTATTATTCAGCTTAAGAATCCTTGGTCAGAGGACAAATTCTTCTGCTCATAATTTTTGACCAAAATAATTCTGTTTTCATTATAAGACTCAAGCACTATGGTCAACTATCAACATTTATTTATTTATTTATTTATTTATTTATTTATTTAATGCTGCTTCAATTATTTTGATTATAAGTGGTTAATAAGCGGCAAAATACAAATAATATAATACAATAACCATAACACAAATCATAAAAAAGCATAACAAAAGTAATTGTATTATAACAATCACAGCTCTAATAGAACAGACATTACATCATTAGAATCTCATTTCACACCCAGGTACCTCTGACTACTCATGTCTCAATTCCTGAATGTTGGTTCAGATGTTTTCTGAATATTAAAAGCAGGAGTGCAGATCTGATTTGACAAGTGGGGAATTTTGCAGAAAAAGCTTACTCCCAAGTCCCTTCCTGCAAAACTTTGTGGGAGGTGAAAACCCTGCAGGCATGATTTGGACATCTAATAGATAAGCAGGCCCTAAACCTCATGGGACTTTAATGGTTATAACCGACACTTTGAATTGTACCCATAAGCCAATTTGAAATTAGTGCAACTCCCACACTATTGGTGTTACATGACAATGCCAAGTTGTCGCAGCCCAATATACAGGCTGCTGAATTTTCACTAACAGCAGTTTCAAGATGAGCAGTCCCAGGAAGAGAATGTCACAGTAGTTGAAACATGAAATGACAAGGGGATGAATGAGTGTTGTCAGTGCCTTCTGCTCCAAGAACAGTTATAATTCATACACCAGCTGAAGGTAGGCAAAAGCCCTCCTGTATATTCAATCATTGTCTGTTCCATTGTATATTCAACCATAAGGTATTCCTTCTTCTAGCTTGCCTACCAAAGTGAAATAAAGATGGCATACAGAATCAGGTCACTGATTACCGTATTTTTCCGACTATAAGACGATACTTTTTTCTAAAATCCTTACGCTAAAAATTGAAGGGCGTCTTATTCAAGGAAGTAAGCCGAGGAGAGAACCGCACAGTTGCAAAACTGCCCATACTTTGTCTCTGCAAACAGGCTTCCTCCTATTTCTAGCCTCCAATCACGAGTGAAATAGCTTGACTCTCCAAACAGGCTTCCTCCAATCACGAGCCTCCAATCACGAGTGAAACTGCCCATACTGTCTCTGCAAACAGACTTCCTCCAATCACGAGCCTTATGTAACTGACGTCAGCTGATGCTGAACAAACCAGTTAGAGGAAGTCTGTTTGCAGAGACAAGCTATTGGCAGTTTCACTCGTGATTGAATGTAATCAGTTATGCAAAAGAGCCTGGAAATAGAGCTGCAGAGAGACGGTTTGGACCTTCTCCCACCGAGTGTATCAGGTAAATGTTACCTAATTACTAAATAAAAATGTGTTCTGCACTATCTTTAAAATATTGATTTCTTAATTTTGGGTTGGAAAAATGGGGGGCATCTTGTACATGAGGGCGTCTTATTGACGGAAAAATACGGTAACTGAACCCAATATCATTAATACAAGATTAATGTGACAATCACAAAAACAGTGGTCTTTGAAGACACTCTACCACCAGAGTAAGGCCTCTCAAATCATTTACTCTAATAAGAACTTTGTTCCATTGTTTCAAGTCTAACAAATCAGTGTTGCGTTCATTTCTATGGGATTGAGCATTTCTTACAATGCTAAAAGTTTTGCTGAGTGGGAGGGGAATGGGTTGATATATAAAATCTCTGTTAAACTGTTTTGTCTCATTCTGTGAATAGCCTTCTACAACTCCACTAACTCCTAAGAATATGCGTCCAACAACTCAAGAAACATTTTTCAAGACACCTGGCAGCCTAGAAGATCCTCTTATATGGCGGAAAAATGAAGGCAACCAGAGCAGAACATCAAGTTCTGTTCAAAGAAGATTAGAAATCTCCAGCAAAAGCTCTGACTGATCCATCCCATTACTGCAATATGGGTAGCTTAGAAAAGTCTTCTGCTTATTACAGAAAAAACAATTATTGCATTAAAAAAAGAAAAAATGTTTTAAAATATTGTTCCATAGGCACATTTGCCCACTGTGCATTGCCCATTATTGTTAACTTTCTCCCTCATGAATCACCCTACTTGTATAAATATCAATTTTGATTAGAATTCTAATTATGCAGATGCAGATATAAGGAAGCATCAAATTCTATTCCAGGGCTGAAAAAATAAAATGTATCAGTGATATGAGCGAGTTTAACTGTGATCCAAAGTCTAAAACTTGGGGAGCGGGGCTGGCTAGCACTTAAATAGTGGGAACACTCTTTACAAGGGCTCTATTTATCCTGTGGGGGGGGGGGGTTGACTGGACAGGCAGCAAGAACAGTAGTGTAGTCTGCTGAGTCTGATTTAGTCAAAAACATTTGCAACTTCAAAGCAGACTTTTGCAGAGTACTTGAATGCGACTGACGGATGTACAATTTTTCCTGCACTTGTTAAGAAAAAAATCTAATAATCTACAGTAATGAACGAATGTACTCACAGGAAATACTTTAAGGCCAAAATGACTGTGAACTTATTTTTGTATTAATGAACTTTGTAGTTTCTGTTGTCTTTTTTTCTGCACAAAATGTTCAAGTTCGTTAGTTGTCACAAAAGCTTGTTCCTAAAACTGTAGAGGCTAACAGGTTGTTTCAAGAATCATCAGCCTCTAAAATGTTTACTTCAAAATGTAGCTCATCCCTAATTTAAATATGAGTGAGCTACAATCCTTGAGCCAGACTTCTTTTACAGCATTACACAGAGCTCATCTTATCTGCAATTCTGCCAAAGGAACTGAAAGAATTATCTTTGACTGATGTGACTGTATTGTGTAGTTGTATGACTTCCACAATTAATATGCCTAATGTTCATTAAGAAACACTTTAAGCACAGTATTTATGGCATGAGTGACATTGAGGTCAGAAGGAACATATGATGTAGGAGATGGAAGACCTGCAACCTAATATGAGTTAAATTAATCAATGCACCATTTTTTTTAATTAACAGAAGAACAGGAGAAATAGAGAATACGTCTTAACTGGTAGTCCACAAGTTTAGGATATTGACACTTGAGGGCAGTTCATATTCACAAAGTAATTACTATAGTGTTAAAAAACGTAATAGATTAAAATACCTTAATGGGACAGATACTGGATTTTAAAAATTATCATGTTACTTTGAGTTTATAATCAAGTAAATGGCTTTTTTTAACCTAGAATGACTTTGAATTCATGATGTATGTTTCTTATGGTCAGACACATTTTCTGATATATCATTTCATTAAGTTTTAGGAAGAATTATGGCTTTAGTATGTTTAATTTTGAATAATGGAATATATTACCAAAATAAGGTTAAAGATGAACAGTTTTAGTGGAGCTGAAATTGAGAACATAATTTCCTTGTAAGAACCTTACAAGGAGGGTATTTGATAAGACTTACATTTCTTAAATCTCAGCAGTAAAATTGTATTGGGAGATTTACTGTTAATTTAAAAAATACTTTACACTACAGAATTTGCAGGTTTATGTGCCTTTATCCTAGTACATATGTGTGCATTCAAGTGTGGCCCAATGGAATGAAGTTTTCTGCTTGCAGCAAGAACTGCAGCAAGGAGCAACTTGCGTTTCTGTTCATCAGCTTGTCAAGTCAATACCACTGTAGGCTCAGAGCAGACTATTGCTATTAGCAGACAGACCATGCAATGTGCCTGTTCCTTATCAGTCTCTCACCACCTTGTTTCAGTGTAGGGAAAGACGAAGACTGGTTTAAAGCTCTCAAATATAAAAGACAATGTGTTTTATTTTGTTTTATAATTGACTATCCTTTCATGTTCCCTGCTTCTTGGGCAAGTTGGCTATGTTGGTTTCATAGGACAAGGAAACTGAAAGTGAACTAATTTCACTGGCACAGCTTCCTTCGGTTAATGTATTTATTCAGGCATCCAGCTTCGCAAAACTCTTGGGTTCAGATAGAACAATCTGTGAGGCATTAACGCTTGTGAAATGCTGCCATGAACATTTGGACCAGTAAAGGGCATTGTTTCCTGGGAAGAGATGGGAAGTTCCTCTGCGTTTGAACTGTTTAAACCTTTGCTAAGTGCACCAGTAGCACAATCTCTGTCGGTCTTGCAGCTTCTACCTGTTGGGTCTAATAAGGAGGCTGAAGGTCTTCTCGTGGCATGAGCAAAAGCGGGATCCTAAGGGCTATGGTACACTGGGGAGGAAAGCCAAATCAAATCCAGGGCAAACATAGAGGAAGGGGAAATGTATTTTGTTCTTTTTATCAAAGGCACTGGCAAGATTATCCCTGTTGTATGCAGGAATGAAGCTTGATGACCAAGAGCCTCTTGCCTGATAGGATGCTGGAGTAATTGTGATTCCAATAACTATTTCCATAAAGCTATGGCAAAAGTGCTTCAAGAAAAAGGGGTCCATAGCTTACACTGACACAGGTGCGTACGTACAGCACTAAATTGTGCAGGATTTCAGGGCTTTTAAAACCTTCATGTTCTGGTACTCAAGTGTTTGCTGGGGGGAGAGGGTGTGTATAACTTATATACTTGAATCTACATACCACGTTTACATTTCTCAATTTATGTAAAAGGTGCTATTCCTGTATTTAAAAAGCCGTGTGTGTTTTGTAATGTAAAGCTGCTTTATGTTTATAACATTGCACTGCTTGTTTATTATCTTGATATTAACTTTACAACCGCTTGTGGATTTCCTTCACTGAACAGAAATTACTTCTGTCTTAGGTTCCTTGCTACACTCTGCATATAAAACTATTAAGAACACACACTGTTGTTGGGGGAGCATATTTTTATACTTTCAGTTAGAGAACTAATCTTTATAATATAATAAAAATAAAACCAAAAATTAAGAGGTTGTGTTTTTAATATTTTGAGGGTGGATTATTTAAAAAAAAAAAACAGCTGTGTATTGAAGGAGCAAGTTCCACACAGTTAATCCTGAGAGTTACCATATTCCTGAACCATCAGAGAAACAATAAAATGCAAGATAAGAATTTCATGGTTAGAGAGCTCTCCATATAAAATCAAGAAAACGATAAAATCAAGATAAGCCAGCCCTCTGTTGCTCTAATCCAAACTGGCTCCTCACTTTTAAGAAGAAATATCCAAAGATAAGCATTCTACATTTCTGCCTATCCTTAAACATTTACAATAATTGAGTTACTAATCAATCTTCTGGATTCATGAAATCAATTGTTGTAAATGTTTAAGGTAGGAGGACTACCATTTGGCCACTGCAAGGTCTTTAAAATGTTCCCAAAAATATATTTTAAAGGAACACATCAATCAGATCTAGAGAAGAGTATCACTTCACTCTAATCTAATCTAAGGAAATCACTTTCAACTGAGATCAGTTGACATGCACATCTATTGAGCTATTCACTTTTGGGGAGAGCATTGTTACTGCAAGAACTACTGAGAGAGGGCATAAGCTAAGAAAAAAGAAATACATCTAAATTTAGTTTCCGCCAAAATATTCACTGTGATTCTCCAAATCTTTCTACCCTTAAAAACCATCTTTGTCTCCATTGCATTCATACACATCATACATTGCCCTTTGTTCTTTAAACTTCTCCATTCTTTGTCCAAGGTCATTGATTTTTGCCAGTGATAACTTTCTCAGTATTTTCTTCTCAACCGTTCACTTTTTATATTCGTCTTATATTTTGATCCTCATCCATACGACCAAACAATTTCAACATACAAACAAATTTGTTTACACTCCAAGACCAAACTGAAGAAAAAGGCCGACAATACCACAAATACAATAAAGGAAGCAATAATTGCAAGAAAATTCTGAGCTAACAGAATTAACAGCTAACAGTTGATAACCTGAGGGAGGAACCAGGTGGCTTCTAAGAGCTATAATTATTGATAGAAATTTTGCAGCCTCCTTAGAGGTTTCAAAGAGTGCTCATCCAAAAAGAGGGTAATGGCCTCCTGATTACAATGGCAATTAAAATTGTTAACAATTGGAAGTATTAAGTTCAATCACCATTGGTTCTAGCACCGACATTTTAGTAGCACATGTGAAACAAATTCTATCTCCATGTCTAAACAAAAACAAGCATGGTTTTCATACTGGAGACTCGCATATCTACCAGTTTGATTGATTGATTGAATTTATAAGCTGCCAAACTCTAATGCACTCTGGGCAGCATACAAAATTAGAAAAAATAAAAACAGATAAAAACATTAAACCAAATGGACAGTCCAGACTGAAATAATCTTACAGGTAACAAAAATCAGACAAGAGAGGGGCCCAGACAAACAATGATTGCATCAAGCCCAGGCCTGGGACCAAAGCCAGGTTGTTGCCCTAATAGGTAACATCCCAATTCAGGCCACAGTAAATAGTCTCCTCTGAGGGGCAGGACTGAAGAAATGTCTGTGGACAGTCCAGGGAGGAGACGCAATCATGTTATAAAAGAGGTGGGAAATACTGGTTCTATCATTTTGGCTACCTAAATCTCAAATCCTCTGCTTCAATTCAACCAGTTTTATTAAGTCCTGAAGCAGATAACGCTGGCAAGGAAAGCCCACAGTATGCCAAATCATTGAAGGCTTCTCGGTCTTTTGGCTAAGATCAAGTGTAGTATCTCAACCTATTTCTTTTGTACTGGACACTCCATTTTATATTCAAACCATTTTCAGCACCCATTCATTTTCACCAAGGGCTGCCGCAAACCAGTGCACAAGTTGTCCACTGCACAAAGGTGCTATGACATGAGGGGTGCCAAATGACGGGAACAGTAGGAGAAGAACCCCATCCAGTTACTCCTCCACTTGTCTGCACATGCGCTGTAGAAGAAAAGGGAGAATGCCAGGAAGCCACAGCTGCCACATGACATGACTTCACGCTCTGGCAGCAAACAATTTTTTGCACAAAGGCGCCTTGCAGGTCAGCGGCTTTACTCAACACATTTCTTAGGGGTTTTTTTTCCTTTTGTTATTGGTAAGTTACAGCAACTACAACAAAATACACTAGTGATTATACAATAAAAAAAGACATGCAATATTTTGGTTAACATATATATAAAATAATGTGGCCAGAAGCACATTCTCTCTAGCAGCTTTTGCATGTCTTAAAATTTCTTCCAGTTCATGGTCCTCACATCATTCAATCTAACATTTGCTGGAAATTATTCTGATTCTTAATCAGAAACACAGCATTGTCTGCATACAAAAATAGGCATATTAACATCCCCACCCAATATACCTCTAATGCCACCATAAGCATTCCATTTAGCATCCAACTTTCAACTCCATATTCATGTAACGTTCTGTAAATTAAGACGATGTACTTTATCATATATTTTTTGTAAATCATCAAACACAAAATACATTTCATTTCCTCACATTCATATACTTTTAGTGACCCATTGAAGAGCAAAAATCCTGCTCAGCATAAAGTTGCACTGCACTTCCCAAATTTTGCCAATATCTCTTCGTGTACCCTTTAAATCAAAATTATGACAAATACCTTCCCAGGCACATTTAACAAATTAATCCCCGTATAGTTTTTGCATTCACTTTTGCTACCTTGCCTTTTGTGTCAGGAATAACAGTATTCTTCCAACTGTCAAGCACAGAGGCAGTCTTTACCCATCAGTCAGCTGCCCAGCGATGTCCTAAACAAACTACTGTACATCCATAAAGTAACATTTCTCCACTTACACCTCTATGCCTGCTGCTTAATCATTGTTCAATATTCTCACATCATTTTATCTTAGTTGTATCATTTTATAGCATTTGTTTCAATTCCACTCTTCAACATATAACTATAATTCCTGTAGAATTCCAAAAGTAGTGATTCCAGTATGCCCTCACTTCTGTTTCATCTCGGATAATTTCATTCACTCAGCTTTTTTTACCCTCTTCTAATACTTGTTTCTGTTTCCATCAAAATCACTCTGCATTAATTCTCCCTTTTAATCTGAATGGTTCAATGTTCTTTTTGACTATGTTGTTTGCAACTTGCTTTTTATCTATATATGCATTGTACAACATCTTTCTCTCAACTTCAGTTTCTGCAGCAATCCTTTCCCTTTTCCCTTATCTACAGTGCTTTTCGCTTCATAATTCCACCAATCATCCTTTGTTCATAATTCCTATTAGCCCAACTCCTTGAGACTGTGGCACTTTGGAAGATAATTATTTTTACTTTATTCTAAGCAGCTTGTGCGTCCTTCCTCCTTAGGAATATTTTCCACTCATTTATTGGGAGAATAATCTACCCTGTAACACTGCATCATATGGGACTCCTACTCTCTCTTCCTGCAGTTGCTGTACTTCCCCAGTGCTTTCGTTTTGTTTCATTTCTTTTTTCCTTCTCTGTCCTTTTCTTTCCAAGATCCAAACTTGACACAAGCAAAAGATTGTCTGCTACACATTCAGAGTCTATCATTTCCCTTGTTTTCTCTCAGTCAACATAAATCATTTGATTTTTTTTAATTAGTGCCTTTTCCATATGTATATATGAATGAACCTTTTATCAGCTAAGCCTCCTCCTGGCCACAGTTGAATCTGGTTCTTTACAATAGCCGTCCTTTGCTAATTAGATGAAATACATCATATCATACAATCACATGGATTCCTTGCTATAATTCTGCACAACTTGGAAACAAATATTTCAAGCTAAATACAGGTCTTTATCTGAGGCATTATAGACAGAAATCTGGTAAATGTAAAGAGCATAGTTGGTTATATAATAATGCTTTAACAACTTAGTCAAAGAGCATGTATGCATGTATGTATTTCAGTCATATATATATATGAGTGAAATAAATGTTCTTAATATTAAAGAGATTTGTTTCACTCCTTTTTAATTTTTTTTTCACTGAGCCTAAAGTTCTAATTAAATCGGTTAACTTTTGTAAGCTCTTCAGTGCAAAGCCAAAACCACCTAGTGTTTATTGAGACTAAGTTTTTGTTACCAATACAAGAGAATATATGTAGCTCAGGGTTGAACTGTGGAGTCCTTGGGGTTCTCTGGGCTTGGTTGTTTTCTTGCAGACATTTCATTACCCCACTAGGTAACATCTTCAGCAATGGAGGCGAATATGTGTAGCTCAGGGTTGAACTGTGGAGTCCTTGGGGTTCTCTGGGCTTGGTTCTTTTCTTGCAAACGTTTCATTACCCAGCTAGGTAACATCTTCAGTGCTAAAATGGGATGAGGTTTTTTCTCTATTTATCTGCTGTGGCCTGCTTTGCCAGTGCTGGTGGGGGTTCTGTTTTGCTCTTCTGGTAGTTCATTGATTAGCATATGTTGACTGCTTGATTGTGTGCCTGGTGGTGACCTTTGCTTATCTGGGTGCTGATTGCTGGAGATGATTGCTGGTGATTGAATGCTGGTGAGGCAATCTTCTGGTCTTTTGTCTCTTTTGAATACTATGTAGATGCTGTTTATCTCTGTGTGTCTGTTAATTGCTGCCTTGTCTGTGTACCAGGCTTCCAAGAATTCTCTTGCATATTTGGATTTGGCTTGGTCTAAAATGCTGAGAGTTTCCCAGTTAAAACTGTGGTTGAGTCTGTCCATGTGTTGCGCAATTAAGGAATTTTCATCATGTCTTCTGACCGCTAGTTGGTGTTCATGGATGCGCTCTGCTAGTCTTCTGCCTGTTTGTCCTACATAGTGTTTGTTACAGTCCTTACAGTGTATGTTGTAGATGACTCCTGTTTTTTCTTCTTGGGCAACTGGGTCTTTTGGTTTACTTAGGATATTTTGGAGTGATTTTGTTGGTTTGTGCGCTACAGAGATGCCATATGGTTGTAATAATCTGTTGGTGGTTTCTGAGATGTTTCTGATGTATGGCAGTGTGATCCTTTTCATGGCTTGTGTGGGTTGTCTTGTAGTATGTTGAGTGGCCAGGCACGTTTTGATAAAATTACGTGGGTATCCATTTTGTTGGAATATGTTGTATAGGTGGTCTGTTTCCTTTTTCTGCTGTTCTGGGTTACTGCAATGCATTTGAGCTCGCTTGAATGATGTTCTTACGCAGCTCCTCTTGTGGGAGGTCAGGTTGTTGCTTTGGTAGTGGAGTACTTGATTGGTGTGGGTTGTCTGAAGACAGGGTTTCAGGGCTGAAGATGTTAGTCAGGTAACGAAATGTCTGCAAGAAAACAACCAAGCTCAGAGAACACCAAGGACTCCTAAGTTTTTGTTGTTGTGCCTACAGATACTGAAAACAAGTATAAAAATTCCTTTTGTCTTGTTCTCAAATGCTAGATACAAGTTGTTGAAGAATGTGGTTCCCATTCTA
Organism: Python bivittatus; assembly: GCF_059951505.1. Lineage (NCBI taxonomy): Eukaryota > Metazoa > Chordata > Lepidosauria > Squamata > Pythonidae > Python > Python bivittatus. The sequence goes on along the minus strand of NW_028277058.1, from coordinate 23,380,749 downwards.
TTGTACCACTCCCATACAAAGGATGTGCCTTGATTCACCACATGATGGCAGTAGTGTTTGTGTGACAAACCAGACACTTATAATTCCATACTTTAAAAAAAAAAAAAAATGCACGGGCAAGTCGCCTTCTGCATTTTGGGATTTCTTTCTGGGTGATCACCTCATTTTCTGACACATACGCTTGAGTTGCCTTGAGACTACATCCCAGACCACTGCAAGACTGTGTTTGTTGCAGACTTTATTGCACTTTTTCAAAACTTTGCTGCTCACCAAATGGGTTCGAATTACTGTCCTAGGAGGCCACCATGTTAAAAAGGCTGCTGGATCATGTGCTAGCACACTCTTAAAAGAAATAAGTGCTATAGCACAATATGTGTTTATTTCAGCATCACACACTTGCACTGAGAAACTAATCATTGCAGCTTGGTTCTAACTATAGTTCCTTGGGAGTCAGATTGTCAGTTTTAGCTTCGCTTTGTTTCAAATTTATCAAAACGAATCCTGTTTGTTTTATGGCTGAAGCTTCTGTAATGAAATCATGTCTTTGCTTTCTTACAACTCTGGGATAAACTTCCCTTTATCCCAGAGTTGTATGAAAGGTATGATTAATGTACCATTCTACCATTATTTCTGTAACACCCGGAGTCATTTGAGATTAAACCACTGTGAGCTCATCCTCCCATCCACTAAACCACAATGTGAATGTGCCCTGGTAATTGTTTTTTCATTCCATCTTCCCATGATGTTGCCTTTGTCTCATCCCTATACCACAGATGAGGAAAATTAAGCTTCCCAACACACTTTTTTTGACATTGATGAGATAAGGCCCACTTCATCAATGATCTGGATATTGGCATCCTCGTTTGTGAGATCTGCTCAGCTCCTGTTGAGCCGTAACCTGCTGCAGGTGTGTTCCCTCGACTCCAGAACCACCCTCCATGGCCATTTTGGTTTGAGATGCAAAAGAGACACAACACCTGGCTGTCTTGAGAGAATGCTAGGCCTGTATCATGCAGTAGGTCAATTTAAACCAGGAAAGCACTGAGGTCTGCTGGATGTTCCTGGTTTTGTTAATCCTGGGTTCATTATAGGTTTTCTGCTGATTCTACAACAGGGCATTTTGCATTACCATACTTTTTACTCTTTCCCTTACTTTGGCTGTTTACAGGCTAATTCCAGATGCTGCCACCTATGAGGAGGGAACTGGATTCACTGCTAGCACTGCCATTCCCTTGCAGGACTAATTAAGGATGGACCTTGCTGCTATCTGTCACTCCTGCCCATTTCTTCCATGTTCCTCTTCAATATGTCAGTTGCGCTATTTTTGGACATAGGTTTGCCAATCTTTCAGAAGTACATTACACCCATGTTCAGAAAATGCCAACTGACAGATCACAGGCACACAGCATCTCTAACTTGGCAATCTGACCAGTTGTCAAACACACAATTCCAAGCACATACCTACATTCACTTAACCGTGCCCCACCCCACATTAAGGAAAGTGGCTGATGGTTGTTTTTCTATCAGTAGGTGATGCTTCATACAGGACAAAACAATGCCAGCGGAATCAACCAATCGTTTTCCTTAACTTGTTTGACATTAAAACAGTAAAGACAGCATCAGTCTTGAACTTCGTTACTGTAGCAGAATTGGGCTCAGCAATCAGGGCAGCACATTTTATGCCAGCAATATAGTGGACAGTACTTGGGACCAATCACTCTTTCTTAGCCAATCTATTTCACATGTTCTTGTAAGGACTTGGGGGAAACTCTGTGAAAGCCCTCTTGACCTTTCAGAGCTAACACAGGACAGAGATTTAATAAATAAATTAATAAGTACTGCAATTGTTTACCAAGCTATAGCTGAAGATGAGTCATTAATGAAGTGCCACTTATAAAACAGAAATGCATGGGGCATTTTCAACTGTCCTGCAATGAAGAGAGGCGTGCACATCTCCAAGCTTCGTTCTTGTACAGCTCTCTGCTATATAGGAGGAAATCAAGCATTTTTCTAGATTATGAACAAAGGGGCAAACTAATGTGAATGTCATTTCCTGGCTGTATCTTCACATTCTGGGGATAAACGTGCTACTTTTACTATGGTAAAATATTCCTATAAGCATTAGTGTCTCTCTGAACACACCAGTAATGAGAACAGACCCCAAGTGATTCCTTATCATTCCATTTCAAATGAAATATGCCATTGTGAACAATTCAGCATTCAATTTTTTAAAATTATCTTCTCTGTTCTTTATGACATATATTTTATGAGTCCATAATCTTGAAGCCATTAAAAGAAATAGCCCCAGCGTGAAATAGTCAATTGAGTTTTGAATCTGGAACAGCCATAAGATAATGCATTTAGGCTTCCAAATACCTATGGCATTATAATATTTTCCCCCCAAGCATGTTGAACATGAGTTATAAGAAGAATATACAGTGGGTATGGAATGTTTACAACATAAGCCAGATTTCAGTCCTCTCTGCTAAAAGTTGTCATTATTTATCAGCAATACTAATATATTTTAATTGATTAATAACTTGATGTACCATAATCAGGTTTTTACAGTTCCAAGCTTTTTCTTTAAGCTCTTTGAATCTCATAATCATATGGATTTATCTGATCCTACAAACATTCAGGCCTGCCAGTTAGGAATGCAAAGAAATATCCAAAAGTCCTTTTTGGGTGTGCTAATGCCCTATGTGGCCAGAGTCCATAAGAATGAAGAAAAAGTGCTGATTCTGCTCTTTTGGTTTGAAAGCAAGGAATTTGGAGCAGCAAAACTGCTTTAATCATGTAACCATGTTGCAAGTATTCTTTCCCAGCAACACATCTGCAGAAGGAAAAAATGAGGCAAGAAATTTTAAATTCTTAAGGGCAAGGGAGTTGAGGGAAGGGAGTCCGTTCAACATTTCTTTGGGTACACATTCCCAGGCCAATAACATTTGGGATAAATTCATTCACAGTACTTTCTATTCAAAAAAACCTTATTAAATCATTTAAAATTACCTGGCGGGGGGGGACAGAAGAGATTCACCTTCCACTGTGTTATTTTGAACAAAGGCTTGTTGAGACATAGCACAAATTGTGCAGGGATGCACCACATTTTCTGCTAGTATAGCATCGCATGGCATAGCCTGCAATAAAACATGCTGCCCTCCTAATCCAACTGAGTTGCCACACTCACTGTATGGCTATAGGCCCTACAGACAAGGAGAGGTTGTGGCAGTGATTTCAGAGACACCGAAGAGGCTGAGAAATTGCAGGGTGCCCAAATATGCCAAGCAATCAGGAGGAGATGGCATTCAGCTACTGGGTCAGCTAACACAGGTCAGTGGGAGAGATCCTTAGGTGGTAACAGCGTGACTCCTAGGCTGGCTAGCAGAGGTCTGCAGAAGAGGTCCTTTGACAGAAGTAGAGGATGGCTAGCAGAGATGCTGGAATGGGTGGCTGCAGTGGCAGGGATCACTGTAGCAAAGGTGGAAGAGATGGTGACAAAAGGCAGTCAGGGTCATGAGAAGAAAGGGCTCAGCTTTAGCTTAACAAAGCAGCAGGCACAAAGTTACAGCCATGCCAGGGCTCAGCACAGGGGGGCGGTAGAGATCAGCAACAGTTCCAAACTGCTCTTCACCTTCCCATGTTACGGGCCCAAGGGATGAGAAAGTCCTAAAGAAGCAGGCGTGTCACTAGTCTGGCCCCAGCAGCCCCCAGTGGTGGCAAAGGCCACCTGCAAGACAGGTCTGGGACAAGGGGTAAGAGATAGGGAGGAAAAGGGCAGCTAAGGCAAGCCCAAGCCTGTGGTGGAATAAGGAGCACTGGGATTAGGAAGAGTCAAAGTGAAAGAAAATAAGGAAAGGGAAAAGAGCCCATCAAAGACAACGAGAAACACTGAGAGCAAAGACCTAGAAGGAAAGAAAAGGACTTATATTGTAAAGAATATATCACTCTTAAGTAATAGTATAGCAGTTCCTTCTGAGTTTTCCCAGTGGGAGTAGTCAGTGTCCTGCCTGAGTTTGTAATGTACATGAACTTATGACAGTCCTAATCTCTTCCAGGCACAGTGTGGCCTCTGCTCAGTTTTTCCCTCTCTTCAGAGGATGTGTCTAAAAGGCACCTCCAGCAGGACCACCTTTCTTGCGCTAAGGCAATCTACAGCAACCCTAAGGAGAAGGTTAAGCTGAGAGGTAGTGACTGGCTCAAAACCATCCAGGAAACTCCAAAGCCTAAGGAATGACTTGAATCCAGGATAAAATTAGGGATCATCCAGGCAGCTGCTTGAATAGGGTTTTCTCCAGTCCTTGACATGGCACAAAAGAATGCCAACATAATTGGCTTTGTCACTGGACTCCAATCTCCTTCAGTAACGCTCCTGAGTTTGCTCTGTCAAACAGAAAATGGTGCTGTCTTGACAGCTTTAAAGTAGAATAAGGAAAGTAATAAATGGATTCTCTGTGGGTGGGAAAGACAATCACTTTCCTTAATGCAGGGTAGGGCTGGGAGAAGAGGGAAGATCTGGCAGATGACTAGCTCTATAAATTTAGCCATTTGTCAGAACCAGATCTACTGGGGAGCAGGTCTGCCTGTCCTGCCATACTGTGAAACCCTATCACCCACCCACCCAGATTTTCCTGGGTTATCTCTGCCTCTTGCTCAGCCTCTTTCACACTGTCATAGGCTTTCTTAGATAACCTTTCTCACTCTTACTCCCTCTCTATTGCTCTCCTACTCATTCAGTGTTTCATGCTGCCTCTCTTGTGCTTGTTCTCTTGCACACTGCCTCTCTCAATCTCTCACTTGCTCTAGGAACAGCTGATAGGAGGGCTGTTGAGCAGACTCCCTCCTCCAATTTTGCAAGATTCTGTTACTATAACCTTATTATAAAAGTAGTCCTAGCATGCATGACTTTGGTTTTATAATGGTCTACCTTGAAGGGCTGACATTAATCTTGCAAATCTGAATGCACCTTCCCCCTCCCTTCCTTTTTTGCTGTCTTCGTTCTGTTGTTTTAACCATGGTGTTACTCATGCTACTGTCAGGCAAAATAAACAGGAGACAGAAAGGAATGTGACTGCCAAAAGAGAAGTCTCTGGGGTCATCAGGAACCCTTGGCATGGACACCTACAAACATTTGCTCTGCCTAGATAGCTGTGCTCTGGTAGGCAGTTTTCCTGAGCAGCTTCTTCTGTTATAATCCATTCATAATTCACTGATGTTATAATAACTACCAGTGTTGAATATAGTGTCCTTTTTGCGGCAGGAGGTACAAACGAATCAATATGAACTTAGGAAAATACATCCCAAGGAATTTTTCTCCTTGTTACATCGTCTGAAGAGTCATCAAAGCATCACCAGGAGACAGGAAACTTGTCTCCAAAGATGTGTATATTAAGTACACAAGAAAAGAGCAGCCTTATAAAGTCATCTGGCAGAAGAATAGAGAAAGGCCTTCTTTTAAGGCAGGCCAATGTACCCATATCATTCTTGTACAGACCTCCAGTTTCCTCTATTTCAGTGTTTCGCAACCTTGACAACTTTAAGATGTGTGGACTTGTGCTCTGGAAGCCAAAAATGTGCTGTTGAGGGTCATGTGTGGCCCATGACCAAGTGGTTACATATTTCTACTTTTCAAGGACAGATTTGGGTATTCCAGGCAACCAACCCAAAATCCCCAAAACTGGGCGGGGGGGGGGAGGAATACATTCAAGTGCCGTGGAAGCTGCTCTCCCATCATCTGTATTGGAGTATGATGCAATTGTCAGTCTGGTCAGCTTGTAATAATAGAAAGGGGGAGGGGGAAAGGGGGACATATTATCCTTTGTCTTAGTTCTGCCCTGGACTTGGCACAAGGAAATACTGAACTCACCTGGAAGAAAACAGAGAGGGTTAAAGGGAAGACAAGCACATTCATATTGTTTCTCACAACTTCACACCTTAATTAAACAAACAGATAAAAGAGACTTAGAATGGAAGCTTATCCTAACAACAAAGGTCATTTTAAAAATTTAAAATATACATTTGCTAGGCAAAGAAAAGAAGGAAACATATGGTTTGAATACAATGTAAACTTCAGTAATAATACATAATTTGCCTTAAGAACAGAGAAATCCCACTTTTCCTGCAAATTATACTTTAAACAAATAGTCTAAATACCAAAGTTTGCTGTACTGCTCTTATTAATATGCAGATTTGCAGTTTATGAAATTTACAAGCACTGTGTTTTCAGATTATTGAAGTCCCAGAAAAGGGGGGGAAAGGATTTCTGATTAACAATTTCTTCTGTATCGAACTTCTGGGGGAAGTATGGTGAACTGAAGATGGCTCTGCAAAAGCAGAGCCGACAACCATAGCCACAACCATGAGTACACCAGTCCCTTAGAACCTCTCCAGAGAAGGAGATGATGGGAGATTGTTCACATGTGTTCTGGACAGCTGCTTCTTGCAAAAAGGCCACAGGACAATAGTTTTCTGCAGGTTTGAGAGCCAGGAGATGACAGGATTAGCTAACTTGCTCGCAACTGCAGCAGAGACTTTTAAAGGACACTAAGTTCACAAATCTCACTTCCTAATCACTTTTGCAAATTGTTCATTAACTACTTCTAAGTTATTAGAGACCTTCGGAACGAGTTTGAAAATGCCTGGTGAGTCTGCCTTCAATCCTGAATTAAAAAATTTTTAAATTATATGCTAAGAATTTTACGAATCTGAAATTAACAACAAAAAGCTAAATAATTTTGATTTTAGAATTTTGAATTTAGAATTTTTAGATTTTGATTTTAGAAAGTTATAAAAGGACTAAGGGTCCAGATAAAATTGGAATATTGAAATTTTTACAATAAGATTTTGGAATTAATTATAAAGTACAGACAGCTTCTCATGGGAAATAGATTCTGTTTTGGTTTTTACAAGACAAAACAAAAATAAGCAAATTCATGATTTCAAAAACTGGACGTTAGAGGGGACTAAAGTTTTTAGGCAGACGAAATATTTACAAGCCTGTAAAATGTTGCAAAACATTATAACAATAAAAATATTGAAGGAGACTTTTAAAAAATGAAATCAGAAAATAGTAGTCACAGTATTAACAATGTCAGTAATTATGCCTGCTGCTATGGATAAACTATGTCCAAAAGCTGTTATTGAAGAAATGACAGATGTAGAACAAATTTTAGCTGGCAAGATAGAGATGGTATTGAAAGTGGATTTAAACTGACAGATCAAGAGAATGACTTAGAAAAGGATATTTCACTGGATCTACAAAACAAAAAGGCTGGCGTTTTAAGATTTAAAAGGGAAATACAAATGGCAAACCAAGAGAGATAATTTTTTCCTATTGGATTTACAAAAGAGGCTTGTTAAAGCCTTGAAGAACTCTGTGTGATGGGATAAAGAAATGAAGAGAAATCAAATCCTACAACAATATTTGAATGAACTAAAGATTAAGGCTGCTAGAAGTACAAGAAAGGAACATAAAGCTGGTTTATCTGATCAAAGTTAAAACAAGATATGTTGTTACTTCTGGCAACCTTGTATGGAGTTTCTGCTGACACCAGGACTGAAAACATGATGTTTTATGGATTTGTTTAAAGATAAGAGATGAGAAATGGGATGAAGAGATAAATGTTTGTAACCTTAGAGGGGGTGAAGAGTCACTAAATGTGTTTATACTTATTGTAATGAAGGTTGGAAATCACTTTATATATTTCTTTTCTCTTTATTATAGTCTTACTTTTCTCTTTCTTCTCTTTCTTCTTCCACTTTTTACTCCTTCTTTCTATTATCTTTTCTTTCAGTTTAGTTTGTATTAGATTTTACTATTATAATCAAATTCTTAATAAAAATTATATATATAAGCAATTTCTAAATTGTTTAGAATCAGTCTAAATTGCTAAGACAAAGATGAGCAACCTTCTAATGATGAAGGGCTTCACTTAACACTTGGGGAAAGGGTAGCTGAACACCCCAGTAGGCAAGACAGTGAGGAAAAATGGATGAAGCTGCCACATACATGAGAAAAGCTTAATTAAGGGCCCTCAATGTAGCTTTTGTGTGTTGCATGTCCCCCCACCCCCAAAACAGGAAGCTTCTGTGGATTTTCATCAGGAATGGGCAGAGGGGCTCTCAGGTGTAGAAGAGAAAGGGATAAGGGCTGCATGTTGCCTCCCTCTGTGCTATGAGTTCTTTAAATGAAACAAGTGTGAAAGAAATGCTTAACTAAAGCACTATAATTTTATTTACATACTAGCTGTTGTCAGCTATTCTGGTATTTCCCCTCCTTAACCAGCCAACAAGGCCAGGACATTTTGCCATCGATACAATCTGATTGGGCTTCACCAACCATTTTCTCAGTGGTGCTGGCAGGTGATCCCTAGGGGGTGGGATCAGTCCTATACCTATTAGCTGCTTGAGGCTGTTGTAGGCATTTTCCCTTCTCTTTGATTCTGAGGCCCTGTCTTTCAGGGCCATTCTGCTTTGGGATGCAGGAGAGTCCAGTTCTTTCATGTGGGACACCAGATCTCTGGGCCAACTCCAAGCCTGGAGATCCAGATCAGCTCAAAGAGCAAGGAACCAGTAGAGGCAGTGGAGAGGACTGCAGAACTAAGCAGATGAAGAGAAAGGGATGGTTTGCACATCTTCCTTCCCCAGCATCTGTCAACTGTTTCAGTGTCTCTGAAAATGGAATGGCAGGTACATTCTGTGGCTTATATATAAATAAAATCCAGGCCTCCAAGTCTCTTTTCTTTCTCCATCAAGAGAACTGATGGGTAAACAGCCTCTTTTACCCTTTTTTCTGCCATCTCTCTCAGCCTGGTAGCTGATCCTTATGCTGGGAGAGGTGTTAAACAGGGGAATGGATCCTAACTTGATGGTTAAACCTGTGGTCTAGCTACCTGTTAAAACCACTGCCAACCAGCAGTGCTGCTGATGTTGAGAAGGTGCAGGAAAGACGGTTGATACTGTTCTCTGGCTGCAAGGCATTGGCAATGGGGGCAGCACAGTCTATACTAGTTTAATTTTCTACCCGTTCACAGATAGGACAATAGCATTTTAACCTTTAGGTTCAAATGCACCCTGGAGTATATCCTTTAAAATCTATGGAATTAGCTAATAGGTAAATGTGCAAAAGGTTGAGCGTGGTGGTAGAAAAAAACAGCTGGTGTGCTTTGCACTACAGCTCTGGAAGGAGGAGAGCCTGAACTACATAAGTGCAGATAGCTCCTTGCAGGCTCACCAATTAATCACCAATCTGATACCCTCTAGAAGTTACATATTACAACTCCCATCATCCCCACCCAACATTGGCCATGCTATCTGGAAATTATGGGAGTTGGGGTAGGATGGGTTATATTAATTGATGATGGATCTTTTAAATTTTACTGAAAAGACATCCCAATTAATTGGACAGTTAATTTAAAATCTGTGGTGGAAACACCATCTGGGTGAAGTCATTCATCCTTCTTTTATGGAAGAAATGCCAAGAAACAGAAATGCAACATCTAGTAACATCAGAACACTTTTTTTATACAACATGTTTATCTATTAATTGTATGTTCATACAATAGCTTTATTTGGGTAACATGCTGATGAACAACACATTTTATGTGCATTCTAGCCAAATATGGGATTTACACTATAAATACCTGACAGACAGTGGTTTATACTAGTCCAGTGAAAGCAAACAGATGCCAAGTAAAGTAGTACTTTAGAGGTGTTTGAATGTTTATTCTGCAAGTAGGATCTGTAACACAGGATTACAATGTGATGTGCTTCTGTAGTAGATAGGATGAAGGCCACAATATGTTGGCCTTCAAGATAGTCTCTAGATGGGAGATCCTAGCTTGCATAGAATAGTGTGAGCAGGCTTGGGATAAAAGGGCACTTACTGTATTGTGTACTGGTTAAAATGTGCCAGACATAACCATTATTGTATCTTTCCATTTAACTATTAGTTCTAATGTTTCAAGGTAGTGCTTATTATGAATGGAAAGACAGCCAATTAACATAAGTGATTAACCCAGAGAAAAAGAGATAGGAACCTATCCTTTTATTCACTCTGTGTTTAAACTGGTGACAGAAAACTGATTTTGTTCTCGGTAAAAAGCTCAATGATTTTTTCTATAAATCTGATGTGGGACAGCAACTGCTTGGAAAGTTAATGCAATCAACTCTCACCTCCAGAGAACTAGCCTTTCTTTTTCTTTTTTAAAATGAATTTATTGATATTAAAAAAAAAAGAGGAAGGAAAAAAAAAAGAGTGAACCAGCAAGCAAAAGGAAAGAGGACATAAAAAGGAAAAGAATTGAAACAGAAATATAGCATCTATAAGTGTACAGAGGAATTACCCAGATTGTACAGTTAGTGCTCAGTATATCGTTGATGAGAAATTAACCATAAAAAACAAAGTACATTAAATTAGTTAACAATATAAGGATTTGAATCTCTGAGCTAAATGCCAAGATCTCCACTATTTATTATTTAAGAATACAAAAGAAGAAAAACTACTAAAAATATTATAAATATTACTTTCTAACTTCCCCTTTGTTGTATTGCGACTATATTAATAGACTTTTAAAATGTTTTGTGTTTCTGCTTTCAATTCTTTAGTCAGTCTTTTTTCCCCTTAAAAACCACACTCTAAATCCAATTATTTGCTTTTCTGCATAATATATAGTAAGAATGGAAGCCATTCTTGCTTAAATTTGGTTAGGCTTTTTTTGTGAATATATGCTGTTAATTTTGCTATTACTGCATGTTTTTCAAGTTTAAGTTCCCATTCTATTATCTTCAGTAACATATCTCTTTTCCAGTGTTGTGCTAAAATTCTCTGAATGGTGCTATGTATTTCTTTCCAGTACTTTTGAGGGTTTTTTTTTTTTTTTAACATTTCTACTACATATAGTAAGATGTTCCTTCTGTCTCATTATATTTCCAAAATTTATTACTATATGATTTGTTTATCTTGGCAATTATTGACAGAGTTGTACACCATCTATATAACATTTTATTCCAGTTTTGTCTTAAGATGTAACTTGGGATAAATTTTAGATTTGTTCCATAGTTCTTTCCATTGTTGTGCTGTGACTGTTTCTTTAATGTTTTGCATCCATTTTATCATACAATTTTTTTATTTGTTCTGTCTCCTATGTCACATCTGTGTAACAGTTTATATATATGTCCTGGTCTTGATTCTACATGAGGATTTCAAATTCAGTAATTTTTCTTAGAAGCCCTCTCTCATTACTTAAAATAATTTTTATTGAAGAAGTTTTTCAACAGAATTACAAACATTACAAATTTTGAATTAAAGAAGAATAAAGTAGTAAGAAAGTAAAGAAATATGGAAAAAAGGAAAGGAAAGGAAAGGAAAGGAAAGGAAAGGAAAGGAAAGGAAAGGAAAGGAAAGGAAAGGAAAGGAAAGGAAAGGAAAGGAAAGGAAAGGAAAGGAAAGGAAAGGAAAGGAAAGGAAAGGAAAGGGGCTTCTGATCTTGACCGTGGTTATAGATACATTTCTGTTTTATTCTCTCTCTCTAAGGTATAGACTACCCTTTTTAATCTTCAAACCCATAAATCACAACTACATTTTTCTCTTTTTTCAGCAAAAAAGTCCATAAGGGGCTTCCAGTCACTAATAAATGTATTTATTGACCTTTCTCTAATCAAACAAGTTAATTTTGCCATCTCTGCTAGTTCTGTTATCTTCACCAACAGGAGAGGCTAGTGGTGAGATTGTTGGACTAATTATTTTTCTTGTAAGGTTCCATACTTTTATCAAGCTTCTTCTTATATGTCCTTTAAAATTTTTCTCCTCTTTCCTATCCCTGTACCATAAGTACCTATGAAGCCCATTAGCTAGACTGGCTGCTTCCAATGTTGATGTTCTGGGATTAACTTTTCTATCCCCCAAGTCCTATCATCAAACAGCTGGAAGCCAGCAGGACTTGAGCAATTTCAGTTGCCAGGATACTGCCATTTATTAGCTAATAGATGAGCACAGAGATCTCTCTGCCAGTCAGTGCTCAGCTATCAGCCAATATCACCCTGCCCCTGTTGTTTCCAACCAAAAAACAAATCCTTCCCCCACCAAAAAGAGACGGTAAAACAAAGTAAATGGCAAGCCCCCATCTGCCTGCCATGGTAGCATATGCTCCCTCCACACGACAAGCCTTGATACAGCCAGACCATTCCCCCGCCATGGCTGGATTACAGCAGCTGGGAGGTGGAATGAGCTAGATGTCTCCTGCATTGAATACTCAGGCCATCCCGTACCACCCCATGGTTATAATCCACTTCTGCAATGACAGCCACAGAAGTTTAATTTATATAAGATTTAAACCAGGATAAGCATCCAGTGGTGGCATCGCTGATCCCCAGTGGGCTTAATTTACTTTGTGAGCACATCTGGATTCATGTCTGACAATGCCTATGTATATGCTGTGAATGTTATTATAGAGAGTGTAAAGATCTCCAGTGAGCTGCTTCTATAAACCCTGAACTCTAGCACCCCCTAAATATCTCACTGCTCAGAAGTAGGGTGCACGCATATAAAAATGCACATGCACACCCAGGTGCAGAAACAGAGACCTTCTATATTCCGCTGAAATTCATAGAGCTTCAACAAAACACCTTAAGGACTGTAGGGCAAATCAAAAAAGGGAAAGGACCAATGACATAGTTTTCTTAAATGCACTATAAGCTCAGAGAAGCATTAGATTGTTTTTACAGCAAGAATTCTCTTCTTGCTCTCCCCTCCTCCCATCTCACACACACCTACAGCAAATACATATAAGTGATGGGAGAATATATTATTACTGAAAAAATAAAGCTTTTTTGCTTGTGCTTCACACAGCTCAGAAATAGGAAGTGAAAAATCTGTTACCATCATATGTCAGACTTCCTGCAGCTTGTAAACTTGGGGACTTTCTTCCTCTTCCCACCGTTTCTGTCTAAGAGCAAGTCTTTTAACAGTGCTACCTTTGTTGGCTTAATTCCTTCCTGTAGTCCTGTAGCTCCAGCAACACATTCCGACTTTTGGATTTGGGAGCACGTTTGTCTTTCATTTAGTTCCTTTAGATCTCTGAAATCACGCTGGCACCAGACATTAATTTCTTTGGATTTTCAAGCCTCATTTTAAATAGCCACTTGTTCTTCAAAACAAGTTTTCAGCATAACCAGTTGGCAGGTTCTATTTTGTTTTCCCACTGTAATTAAAAACAATTTACAAGTAAGCCTGCAGGAGACAAAAGCCCTGTTCACAAATCAAACACAGGAAACAAACTGCATCAAAATGACATTGGAATTACAGTGACAGACCTTGCCTTGGTTTCTATGCATATATCAGTTCTTATACAGTACACAGATCCCAGCCTACACACAACTATAGGGTCTACATCTGCAGGGTCTCACATGATAGGAAATCTTGCTTTTTGCATGTGTTATTTTGTGATGCTGTGTAACAGTGATTAACATATGCATTCATACACACACAAACACACACACACACACAAATTTGTCTGCAGCTCAGATACTTTGGTCGCCTAATGCGAAGAAAAGACTCTTTGGAAAAGACCCCGATGCTGGGAAAGATTGAAGGCAAAAGGAGAAGGGGACAGCAGAGGATGAGATGGTTAGATAGCATCACTGAAGTAATGAGCATGAAACTGAGGAAACTCAGGGAGGCAGCGAAGGACAGGAAGGCCTGGCGCAATATGGTTCATGGGGTCACGAAGAGTCGGACACGACTTAACGACTGAACAATAACAATATGAAGATTACATGCAAATGATGATGCCAGACTGGGTAAATGATCTTTCAATTTTGTCAGTTTACAATTATACATAATTGATGACTCATCTGTAACCATACTCAGCCTGCTTAAAGAACCAGAACTCATATCACATAATTTAAGTCAATTCATTCCATTCCATGTAAAAATGTAATGAATGTGAAATTCCCTATCTAAGAAAAGTTTGTAGGAACCCTTTCTCATGGATATGTTTTGACATTTATTTCAGTCAATTCACAGGTCATTTGTTTTTAACACTGAAATTTACATTCATATCATATTCACTTTAGACCCATAATTATCTTTTTATTCTCAGAATGTACTGAATATATGCCCTAGGGTTTTCCAAAATGTACACTGGGAACAAAACAGTGATTCAGGCAACCAGTTTAGATTAGACTGAATTACTTTTTCTGAAACAAGTGCGCCAGTCACACGTGCACTGGAACATACACATAAACTATGAGAAAAGGCCTAACATAATAGACTTTACCCAGAATATTTTGCAAAACATCTTCAAATTCATGGCAAACATAAAATAAAACTAAAGTCTGACCAAATTAGTTTTATAAATACACTTTGCACTGTAATTATACAATGAGACAAATTTAACATGATGTTATAATTATGTTGCTGAAGGATTTGTTCAGAGGGTAACAATACTGAAATGGAGTAACTTCTTTAAAAACTGCTCATTGTTGGCGGGGGGGGGGAAGAAGGTTGCTGCTCCTGCTCCTGTGCTACTTACAGTAAACGATTGTATAAAAATTGAGCAGGAATGAAACAATGGGGAAAACCTCAACAGTTTCTTATTAGTTTGCTATTATATGTCCACCAAGCTGGGTGACCTTGGCCAGTCACTTTCTCTCAGCCCTAGGAAGGAGGCAATGGCAAACCACTTCTGAAAAACCTTGCCAAGAAAACTGCAAGGACTTGTCCAGGCAGTCTCCAAGAATAGGACACAATTGAAGGCATTAAAAAAAAATGTGCTGCAGCAGGAAAAGCAAAATGTTGGCTAAATAGTCATTGCTCCTATAAGAATTATGGCCAACAAAGGATCCCTTCATTTGTTCAATCTATAGGCTGAATTTAAGACAACTAAATTGCTAGATACCTGAGTACAGAGTTGTTCAAAGTGGAAAATCAAAGATGTGGATGTTGCATTTTATATGTTTACTATCCTTATTCAAGACCAATTATGCAGAAACTTGAATTCTAAGGGCTTATTTTGTTAAGAAAGATTTGGTGCATTCCTAATTATTAGTTAGGAACTAATACAATGGAACTTTTCCATTCTTACTGGGCTCAGCCAGGATTGACACACAGTCAGAATGGATAAAAGATGTTAAAACACATTATGTCTGTAATAAAATCAAATTATATATCTTTTTCCTTAAGCTATGCCCATTATCATTAAGAGCCTTAATTGCATTATTACGGGATAGATAAAAAAAACCTGTTATTTCCCTTTTCCTTTATTTAGGAGTGATGCTGGGAAAATATCATTTGTTGAAGTTGCATCTTGATATATGAAATGAAGAGAAAATTACTCAGACATATGGCATGGCAAGTGGGCATGATATTACCTGAAGGAGAACAAATCCCTATCTTTCCCAGCTGAGAGGATATGCTAGCTATCTGTTGTACCATCCCATTGTCCAACTGTGGACATGCTTAGTGTAAAAAATCATAATCTAACTGTATCTTTTAACCTAGCAGCATTCAAGCTTTAGATTTATTTTGCTGACTACAAAGTAACATTAATCTAAATAAGGAGAAGATATGCATGAAATTTGTCCTTTGCTTATACTGTACACAAATGTTGCTTCATTCGTTGCATGTTTGGTCCATCCAAAATATTTCAAGCGGACAATCACTGTTTAGGATCCCACTACATTCTATGATTCCTGTTAGCTTGGAATTCTGGGAGCTGCACTTACAAAACATCTGAAACGCACAAGGTTGGGGGAAGCTAACATAAAGTATTTATTAGCCAGAGCATTACTGAAAAAGAATTACGCATGTTAAAATTGTTGCAGTAACCTTCAAATAACTTTGTTATTATTAGTACAAGATTGTAAGGTACTTTTTTTCCAGCTAGCTATTTTCTTATTAGATTTCAGTTTTCTACCCAATCTCAGTACTCTCTAACATAGCCTATGTTTGTTGTATATGTTTGTGTGCATATATATTATGTGCATGTATATGAGACATTAAGCACTGAGTTTACCACACCTTACACTCCTTATAAAATCATTTAAACTATTTTTTAAAATGTGGAAATTCTCCATTTGAAGCACTGAACATTTCAACAAATTACAAATTAAAGCAAAATCTTGAAGCAGAAAAAAATTGGTATATTCCAGCTGCAACAGAAATTTATAATATCAAAAATAACATATGAAAGAACTTAAAAATGACTGACAACTTTTGAAAGCTTTAAGGTTCAGGGAGATAGATAGATAGATAGATAGATAGATAGATAGATAGATAGATAGATAGATAGATAATTTTCTCCTTGGCTCATAGAGCAATTTTTTATTTTGTATGTGGTTGAAAGCTCATTTTTTCACTTTTGAACACAGTGGAGAATTGCATGAGATGTAACCTCCATTATATGTGTAGCAACAGTAGGCATTTTTCTTGCTGTACACATTTCTTAAGTTATAATTCTGGTTTAATTTGAAATAGTTGCTAGCAGTTGATTCAGTCTTTATCATTAATCTTGATTAGGTTTACTTTAGTTATCAGTAGGATATCATACTACCAATTATAGTGGATTGCACCACTCCTGACTCTGAAAACATACATAATATCTGCTCCCCCACACAGCTATTCTGTGGGAAGAAAAATTTGGATCACATCCATTACCTTTGTTCCCACTGTCAATGCATTCAGGTAAAAGTCTATGGTTGTTTTCTTCTGTGTGGTAAGAGCTTTCATACACACAGCTAGTACGCTTATGGGCTACATTCTCAATCATGCTAATGCAAATATGGTTTGATGTTGCTTAGCCTATAAGGGGGATGCAGCTATAGTGGTTTGTAAACCAAGATTTGCAGCCTAACACAATGTGTGATATCATTTTATGTGTGTACAATTTACCAAATTTCTCGTTACAAGATATAGTAAATATAATTATTTGAAAAATCTCAGAAATCAAAATGTAAAAATTGAAGTACACATTGTCTAAGGGAGAAGTACTCAAGTCAGCAACCAACTTATTTCCTTATCCTCTTGGTAGAATGAAATGCACTAAAATATCTAGCAAGCTATTTTTAAAAAACACACATCTTGAGGTTGACATTTATTCACGTATGTCATTTATTTATTAAGGCTTATATGTGACTCCACTTGAAACAACCTGAAACTGCAGTAGAGGTGTTTAAAGTGCAAACATCCTTAACCCCTTAACTCAGCCAGCAGGAAGAAAAATGTCACACACGCACATGCACATCCTATAGAATAAAGTTATATATGGACACAGAAATGTGGATAAACAATTGTATTTCAGAAAAAGTAGAGGGACATGAGATCAGATAGCTAAAGAAATTGTTTAAAAGTTTACCTTTGTTTTATTGTCTACAGCAAGACCTTCGATTGTATGGATCATGGAATATATTAAAACTAATGGGTGTTGTAAAACCCCTAATTGTTCTTCTGAGGAATAATATGACATGAGTTTGGAGAAATACAGTAGCTAGAGTATGAAAGGGAATAAAACGAGGATGTCTATTTTCTCCTTATCTGTTTAAGTTGACCAGCAAATATATAACAAGTATGGGAGGATTGGAATCAAATTTAGAGGCTGAAACATTAACAGTCTGAAACGTGCAGAAAACACCACTTTTTTAGCTGAAAAATAAATATGACGTTCATTATTAAAGTAAAAAGGGAAAGAGGAAAATGGGTGATTTTTAAACATTAAGAAGACAAAAGTAATGTCAGCCTGCATGCTCCATTAACTCACAGTTGATGACAAAGAAATGAGGTAGTAGATAGTTTGTTTTCTTAGGCTTAAGAATAGATAAAGTGTGCTGCAAAAGTAAAAAGGAAATTAATTCTAGCGAGGATGACAATGATAAATATAGACAAGATCATGAAGAACAAAGATACTTCTATAGCAAGAAAGGTCTTAACAGTTAAAGCAACATTTTTTTCCATATTAATGAACGGCTGTGGAAACTGGGCACTAAGAAAGAGTCAGAGAAAGAAGATAAATACTTTTGAATTGTAGATCTGGAGACAGCTACTAAAAGTACCGTAGATTGCAAGAAGAACCAATCAATTGCTCTTGGATGAAATAAAGATTGACTGCTTCCTTGAGGTGATGATCAGCAAAGCAGAAACTCACATATTTTGGCATGTAATGCAAGCATATGATGGACTATAAAAAACATTTATGCTAGGGAAGATTGAGGGAAGAAGAGAAACACTATGGATAAGGTGGACAGACAAGATCAAGGAAAACACTAGAATGTCTTAGGAAGAACTAAGGATTGTTGCCAGCAACATGTCAAGATGGCAGACATCTGTCTACACAGTTGCTAGAGGTTTGGCCTGACTAAATGAACTAAACTGACATAGAGTTACACCTCTATTCAATATTATGCAGCATTAAAATAGGATTAAACAATCTCTGCTTTTGTCTCTTTTCATATTTCATACAATCCAGGCAATGCTCACATCTAGCACATGAGGCCCTAATAACATGTTAATGTATTCTTAGTTGATGCATCATATCAACTAAGTTTACTTATGACTAAGTTTTAGTCTTATAAACTAAAAGTTTTTGTAATTACAGGAATTTATGGTACTGCCCATTAGACAATTCTCACATTGGCAGTCTTCCTTAAGAATGACTCCACTCAGTGTTTTCTAAGCACAGTAAGATCATATTTTGAAACAGCAACTCAAACATTCTGGCTGGCTACCAAAACAGCCTGGGACCGTTTTATATATAATAAGAATCTCCCATAGGATGAAATTTAGACTAGGAAATATTTGAATATTTATTTTAAAAATTACTTCCACCAGTTATATACATTTAAATATAAACACACAGGAATGGACCTTAAAACATCCTTTCATGTATGGAAAGGCTAATTTTGATTTAATAGAAGAATAGTGACACAAACATCCAGAGGAATTCCTCCGATTGTACCAACTGTTATGTAAGACTGAACATACACTTTACAACCTAAAAAACAAAAACAAAAAAAACCAACAGTTGATATGTATTGTACCCAATTTCTCATATTTTAATGCAATTCCTGATGCATTCAGAACTGCACTGCAAAAGCTTTGTTCTAGCTTTCGCAAAGCAGCACTAACACATTACAACTCACACATTATGCTAAATCAAAGTAAGCAACTCACAGTGCTGCCCAGGTAGCAAATGGTAAGCAGTACTGGAAATTGTAGCCCAGCAACATCTGGAATATCACAGGTTGCTTACTTCTCTGTTAAGATGCAGTTAAACTACCATTTATTGAGTAAACTATGTTGTATAAACTTACCATTGACTGAGTTTACACAATGGCAGGGTTAGGAAAACATAGGAAGTCAAAACCATCAAATCACATTTTGGTTTGTTGCAACGTGAGACCCTAATCTTGTTCTGCTGTTGTTTGCAGCTATTTCATTGTTAAATCCAAAGTTACTATTCAGTTTTTGCTCTCAAGACAAAGGTTGCCTTGGATGCAGTTTGAATCCTGGTGTTTGACAGCAGAATGAAGAGAACAAATGACTGTAGAATCTTTGGAATTCCACAAAAAATGTTTTTCAAGATAAAACTTCTTGCATAACCTTTAAATTTTGAAAAATTATAGCTAGCCCAGTAATTTCATGAATTATACCTGCAGCATTTATTACACAAAAAGGTCCCTTCATAAGAGGATTTAATGACTGCTAAGATTAATTAGCAAACATAATTTTGGCCTAATGAGCCTTCTAATGTATCTGTTACCCCTTACAGGGATATGCCCTCACAAATTAGTAAAATGGATTATAATTTATGCTAATCAACCTAATCTGGCTTGTCTTTAATTATACATGCAGTGGGGGATGCAGTTAGAAAATTAAGAGTATTGTGGAAAGGACCAAAACTTATGCAAAGGAGAGACTCTTTATTTTAAAAAGCCATTTGTATGTGTATATGTCAATGCAGGATACATTTTGCAAACCTATGGAACAATTTTGTTTCAAGAACTTGCAGTTAAGTTTGGTTTATAAATATAATAATCATACATTATTTGACATTTATTTAGTACGAGCATTCAAATCACTTTCCATGTATTATCATGCAATCCTGCACATGAGATACAAATTCTAGCATTATTGAATATCTTAGTATATCCCAAATGTGTAATTAACATCCAATTTTTGCATTTCAGCAGCACATCCTGGAAACTTTAGCTGTTTGTGAGGTAAATGATTATAGCGTTAAGAGCTTTGTTAACTGGGTTTCATAAAAAGGCTGGTTTCATACTGCCATTGGAGATTTGTGTGCCTTTTTGTATAATAATGCAAAAAAGAATGTTTTTTAAGAGCCTGCCCATCCATCCATCCATCCATCCATCCATCCATCCATCCATCCATCCATCTATCTGAAAATAATAAAAAAAAAAAATAGAGGACAATTCTGCAGCAGTTGGTCTATGCTACAACTTCCATCCATCTCCAAGGCAGCAATCCTTTCAGCAGAGATTATGTTAAATAAGAAACAGTGACATATAGCCAATTAAAAGGAAAGTCTTGGTTAAAATAAAAGCAGAATACATAACATGCATACTGAATAAGATTTGGTTCATTCTCTATATCTGAGGTTCTTTAAGTGGTCATTTGTGCAATTACACAAAACCAGATTCAGAACTTTCTATAGCTTACAAGTTTTTGCTTTCATTACATGCCACACATACCAGGTATAAGCTGCCACTAAACCTCTCAGCTTCTAAGAACAGTGAGAATCTCCCTAACCAAGAAAGCTGATGTCACCAAAACCAAAGAAGGGTTAGAGGGCAAGTTGCATGAATTCACAGATGATTACTTGAAGAACCTCTTCTTCATTGCAATCATTGCATTATTGCTGAGTAGTCAGTTTCTTACCTGATGGAAGACAGTATTTATAAAATGCATCTTCTAAGAAGGGAGGTCTAGACAACAGTGATGAATAAGCATAAAAGATTGGGCTCAGGTAGCTGCTCAGCCAAATTTATAAAATGGCTTCAAAGCTCACAACGGAGTTTCATGGTAGCCACAATCCGTTTGGAGAAACATTGAGGCAGCAGCCCTAAATCTTTAGACAGACCTTGAACAGACAAGAACAACTGGTGATCCTTTCTGAACACTACAGTTCTTCATAAATAAAAGCCTCTCATCTGCTGGACATCTAGGGTATCTAAGGATATCTTCATCAGTATTGAGGATTTCCAGAAGAAAACAGGTAAAATAAGATTTTGTCCCAAGTGACAGACTTTGGTAGAAAATATATGCCTAATAGGGAACCACTTTATAATAACACAGAGCCAGAAAATGTGTGTTTACACATTTACAGAGGCATTGCATAGCTGAAGAGATGTAATCATTAACTGATCTAGGATATCTCCTTTCAAGATAGATTCTTGTTTACTTAGTTGTCTGTTGGAGAATGGAAGATTCTACTTAGACAATCTTGAGAAAAAGCACAGGTCACAGCCTGAGATGGCTGCTCTGATAAAGAGGTCTGATGTATAGAGCTTATTCACAAGATGGGACAGAAATCGCATTTAGTGTTCTTTTGTTTTTTACCCTGATTGGAATTGGCTGACCATTTTTGTGGTTTTGATTGCTTGTTCAATGATCTCCCTGGTTTTGTATTTTGGAATAAGTCCTACAGGAGGATATCGATCTCAACATGCATCAAAAAACCATCTGATGAACATCAGTGCTTTTCTGAGACATGGCAGATATTCTAGACCAGTGGTTCTTAAACTGTTTGACCCAATTACCCCTTTTCCTGGTCTCAAATAATGTTATTACCCTCACAAAACAATCAGACTCTGTTGTTTTACATGAGCATATCAGCAGTGGCAGTCCCAAATTGGATCCTCAACTCAAAAAAAGCAATTATAAATTGTACCATTACTCCCAGGATATGGCCAAATTACCCCCTTGGGAGTAATTACCCCCAGTTTAAGAACCACTGTTCTAGAATGAGAGAGGTATCAGAGGTTGGAATTTCTGGAGCCTGTCAGTTTCAAAGTCTGATCCCAAGAATTCACTTCTAGTCAAGACAGATAGTTATAGTAGGCCTCTTTAGTAAAGGAAGGCCTAGAAATACTTACAGGCTTACACCATGTCCTCTTTTCCAAGCCACAAAAGGGTGGAAGCATTTTACTGCAACTTTAGCACTTGTGGAATGGAGCCTTCAAGGCCATAGAGATGAAACCATTTCTTTTTTTATCTCTTTCATCCTCTTTTTGTTTCTCTGTATTTTGACAAGAAAATGTGTGGATGAAAACAGCATTTTGTGTCAACAAACAGGCTACTCAACACAGACTAAGGAGATTAACATGAACCACACCTAAACGACTGTGGTACACAGCGAGGGATGGACTCTCATAAAAAATATATAAGCTCCAGAAAGTTCCAAATGGGAATCTGTGCAGGGCCAATTACAGAAACCACAATAAAGAACTATTGCTTTTTCTGTGGCAAAACTCTTATATCTTCTACAGCAGAAAATCAGAAAATTTCATCTGCTAGCTACAGCTGACACACATCTTTGGTGGGATGCAATGAATGTTCAAATGAACACATTAAACTTTATTGCAAAAGAATCATAGCACAAGCAAACTAAACAGTAGATGACATAACATAAGGTTTCTAGTCTAGTTCATATAATCTCCAGAACTCAGGGAGCTTCCCACCTGAAATCCTAATAAATATTGCCTGCCACTCAGTGTAGACACTACTAATCAAGATGGACAAGTCATCTTGCTTCCTCCAAAGAATATGGTTCAGAATCTCTTCTAGCTCTCTGTCGTTGATATTTCCCCAAGCAGGGTTTCAATGTATGATCCTGAAGGACTTTCCACTCTGATCCTTTTGTTTCACATCCGCTGCTCTCCTATGGCTTTCTCAGTTATCTCCGTTTAACAAAGAGTCCACTGAAGGTTGGAAAAGGCCAAAGGCAAGGAAGGATGGCTGATTGTCAAATTCAGAGTTTCAAAAGCCAATGATTCATATTTGTATTAGTTGTCACATGATTACTGTTCTATTACAGAACCTCTAGTACTGCTAAGGGGAATCTACACAAAGTGACAAATGAACTTTAGTTAACATTTGCTAATTTCTTTAGGAAAATACCATTCATGGTATAGAGTACATTAAAGATTGTATTCCAAAAGTAGTTTTTCTTTACTTACTTTTTCTGAAGAACTCAAGACATTTCTAGTCAGAGCACATTTCTCCAGTTGCCATTTGTCCATCAGTAAAATAATGCTTCCTGCAAATTTTCCTCAGCTCATATACCAACATAATTAGAAGTGATATGTTCATACAATATTTGAACAGAGTTCTAGCTCTTATTCACAATCATCCCAAACTCTCTGTTTCTCATTCCCAGTACATTCAACCCACTCATACTAATTATTAATTTTCTTCTCTTTTTCAGAAACAGACCTCCAACTCACTCTCTTCTTCACAGGGTGTCATACAGACACACAGCCAAGACACATAACTCCCCTTCCCTTTGGGGTTGTTCACAGACTCCCGCCCCCACTCCTCAGGCCCATTCTCCTGCCACTTCTATCCATGCCCAAGCTCTTCTCTGCCTCCTCCTACTCTATTTTGTTGCCTTCAGGTCAACTCTCCTTTCCCTACTTCTTCCTTCCACTACACTGGATTTATCTCAACCTTGATCCAGTCCTGCACCAAGTGCCCCACAGTCATTTCTAAGCCTTCCCTCCTACCAGGCAGTGATAATGGGATCTTGTGATGGAAGACTTGAGCGAGGTCCAAGGTCATAGGGAGGGGAATCTCAACCATCTCCTCAGCCCACAGCCTGAGTGGGTGAAAACTAAGAGGAAGAGACTGGCACCACCCTAAGGAAGGAGTGTTTAGTTGCTGTTGTTGGGGGTTAGAGTTAGTCTGGTGAGATTCTGTCTAGTAGGTGTAAACTAATAAAGTAACTAAACTGTTCCTGAACTGTCTCACTGAGTTCCTCAGAACCTGACAGATCTGTTGCTTTCTTCAGTGAAATGGTGGCCACTAAAATGGTAGCCTGGAAAAGACCCTGATGCTGGGAAAGATTGAAGGCAAAAGGAGAAGAGGACAGCAGAGGATGAGATGGTTAGATAGCATCACTGAAGCAATAAGCATGAAACTGAGCAAACTCAGGGAGGCAGTGAAGGACAGGAAGGCCTGGCGCGATATGGTTCATGGGGTCACAAAGAGTCGGACACGACTTAATGACATCAACAACAACAAAATGGTAGCTGCCAGCTGCCAGGGCCCAGCATCTTTATTTCCTAAAAATGCTTCTGAGTCTACATGTTAAGAGGTTGGAAACCAACTCAGAATACATCATTAAAAAAGCAAGAGCATCATCTTTCAATAAATAGATTATCAGAAACATCCGTAGGCACAGCTTTGCAAAATCTCATTAGAAAGTTTCCATCAGAGAAAATGGCTTCCAGCAATGGAATGGAAGGTTTGGTTTGATTTTTTCTGCCAACTCACACTTGAAATCTCTTCCAGAACAACACTTAAGGGATGCTGGGAGAGAAGAGAAGGATATAGTTTCATTATATGAGTGGAAGTTCACTCAAGTGACATTGAATTCTACCTCAGAACTGCATCTAATGCAGACACACCTGGGATAAGCTCCACTGAACTCAGTGGAATGTGTTTGGGGGTTTGTGCACATACAAGTCTTTGTACTCAATGGTTTAAATATCAGATTTTTTAAAAAAACAGTTTCTTCTCACTTTATTCTTATGTGGATGTCTATGCAATGGCCTATGCTATGTCATCTTTGAAGTGACATAAACATCAGATGAAGTAAGCATAATTTTAGTTCATGCTACTTAACATTCTGTACTTTGTCTCATTTGCTATCATGAGCCTGTTTTCCTTTTCTATTATGCTAATAAGCCATTTTGTCAATATTACAATCAAACAATATACATTTATAAACTAATGCATTGTGACAGGAGTATATAACTTAGGATTGATCTAAAGATTTTTAATATGTTTAAATTACCCTTTAGATTTACTTGTACAGGTATGGTTGCACCTATTTCTGAAGTCAGACAATGATAAGAAAACATAAAAAGCTCTAGACATCATTCTTCAGAATTATAGAGATTGATGATCTTTGAGAAGGCCTTTAAAACAAGTTTTTAGTGAATTTTTGAATAATAATTTGTCATAATTTATGTTATTTGCATGACTTTGAAATTAATATCTTAAGCCATTAACTGGTCTATGATGTTTTCAATTATTTTAATGACAACAATATCAGTAATAGTAATTGTGGGTTATTCCTGATAGCCACAGCAAAAACATGCTTGGATAACTGCTTTTTACTGCTATGTCCTCATGAATGTGGCCCTCGTGTTCTTAAAGTCCTTAACAGTTCCAATTTTAAAGTTAGATTTTCCTCTTCTATTAACAAATTTTTGACTTGCATATGATTTGGCACCCATCATGGTTATTGATCCATCAGGGGGCTGGATGTGCCCAGAATCTACTCCCCACTTTAGGCTACAGGGGCATGTCTTCTCCCCTCCTATTAGTAGCAATTTGATTGTGCTGCAGGAAAGACTGGACACCTGGTTTCTACAAAGGGATCTATCTCTATAATGCCTGAACTGAGTTTTTCATAGGTTTAATACTACAACTATGTTCAGAAGCATCTGGCAGACATGGAGGAGGGGATGTGCTGATCAGGGGCATGGTTAAAGTGACCATATTTTCTTGGAAAAAATAAAAGACAAATTGAAAAAGGGGGCAAATCTGAAAGAGATTCATAAGGATAAAAAAATGTAATTGTTTATGTTTATAACTTTGCCTTACAAAGGAAAATTCAAGAGCAAAACCAAGAAAATAAATAATTAAATTAAGTAAATCTAAAGGACAGCTTTCTGAAATTAATGATTGTCCTTTATAATAAAGGATGTATGGTCATAGTAGGCATAGTGCACAGGGTTATTTCTAAATATGGTTTTGCACTGTTCCAGAACAGCACTAGACCTATATTCAGTAGTATGATTGACAGATAACAGGTGCTGAGAAGGTATTGCTAGGAGCATCAAGAGAGCTCCTGTTTGCTTCACCTCATGGCCCTTCTTAGTACTTGCCACCTCTTAGTTGGGAAACTTGTCAGATGACTAAACACATCTAAGTTTGTCCTGCCACATGCCACCCCATATTAAAAAGAATAATGGTGGTTGTTTTTCCTGCTGATAAGTGACACTTGGTGGGAGGAGAAACAAAGCCACGGGAATTCACCAAACTTTGGCACACCATAAATAAATATAATCATCATTTGCCAATCTTACTATTATAGCAAAACAGGGATTGGCAATAGGGATGGCACAATTTATGCCAGCATACTTTTCTGACAGGTCAAGGACCAGTGGAGAGCATTTAAACTTAGCCATCTTAAACTTAACCCATAGAATCATCTATCTTTGCAGAATCTTAGGTTTGCGTTGAATAAGTAAAACCTTTGCACCCTAGTCCTAATATATTGCATTTGTGCTGTTAAATTATTTGATGATTTATTTATATTTGTATGAATCCATTTGCATCTCTCATACTATCTATTAAAAAAACAATCCTAGTTCTAATGTTGAAGGATCACTTTAAAAAAAACAACCATTTATTATTTTCATTTCTGAATTCCTTTATGCATCAGATCTTTTGAGGAGCTACAATTGGATTTATGCTAACAGCATGAAAGCCAGACTACCAACAAGATTACTGTACTTCTCCGTGGCAAATGCTGAACTATTGTAATTCTGAAACCTAATATAATTCCTGAGAGCAAGTTTGGTGTAGCGGTTAAGGCATCAGGCTAGAAACCAGAAGACTGTGAGTTCTGGTCCTGCCTTAGGCATAAAGCCCAGCTGGGTGACCTTGGGCCAGTCACTCTCTCTCAGCCCTAGAAAGCAGGCAATGGCAAGCCACTTCTGCAATCTTGCCAAGAAAACTGCAGGGACTTGTCCAAGCAGTCGCCAGGAGTCAACACTGACTCAAAGGCACAATATCTATCTGTCTGTCTGTGTCTCTCCCCTAGGGAGTCTATATGATGGTTTCCTACAAAAGTACCAATGAGTGAACTGAAGCATTAAACAGTTATAAAAAATGGATACAAACGAAGCAGTGATGTGAGTGACTGTAGATGGCATTTGACATTACTGTTAATGGTGGTATTGTTCTCTGACTAAAATTTACCAGCTAGATTATGGAAAACATGTGTTTTGAGAATCCATTTATTTGGAAACTTTATCAAGGCCACTGTACAATTTGTGGCAAATTATTATTAACTCCTTCAGAATCTATTGTAACAAGACTGCTATTAATAAAGTTGGATATTGTGCATATAACTGTGACATATGGAAAATCTGCCATGTATGGGAAATCTGTTCTCACAGTAAATGTTAAAGGCCAGCATTTATAATGCAAGCAACAGTTCTAACAAAAGACTGCCCTGTGCAGCGAGAGGGCCGTCAGCTTAGAATATGACAAATCTGAACTAATTATATAGCTTGTACTGTGAGATACATCTGCAAAGCTAATGCAATTTATTTTTCTAAGTAAATTAATCCCAGTAGCTAATCTGTAAACCTTGATGTTCACTGGTCATTTTGTGCTTAATCCATTAAGTTCCTATCCAGTGTTGTTACTGTGGCCATAGCAAAGTCAATGTTGGCTGCAGTCAGGGGTGGGAAAAGTTCTGTAGTATGCAGTAGACGTACACAGCTATTCTTGGACTGATGAAGGTAGAGTTCCAGAACCAAAGTCCATTAGCGTTTGGGCAATGCTTCCAGATCATCAGGAAACAAAGTGATTTAGTTCAGGCAAGAACTAAGCCTTCCAAAGTTCCACAGTAGTGACCTAAGAAAATATTGGCATGCTTCACATATCACATTAAGCCTATATAGCTTAGTGAATTGTATAAACCCAGCAAAAGCAAAACAAATTTTAGTATAATGTATGAACGCAATTATTGAGTATTAATTATGTTGAATGATCACTAATAACGTCCCTTGTACATAATCTACATCTTGTCTGATCAGAATTTTCATATTAAACATTTACATGAATTTTTCAATCAATTAATAATACAGTGCTGCATGGATTATTTTCAGTACTGACATTACATATATGCTTATTAAATATGTACATCTTTTTCTTTAAGGAGCTCAGAATGACATACATACAGACTCCTTCAAGCCAGCAAGATATTTAGACCAGCTAACAACTGCTAAATATCGAAGAGTTTTTTCATTACTCTGATTTAATGTTTTTCCATCAGCAGTTCCCAAAGGCAGATATAGGAAGATCCCCTACATAAAAAAGACTCTGTCCATACAGCTCAGGGGCCCTTCAATCCTTGGTTACATTCTGTTATATTGCAATTTTATACAGATCTTAATAGCTCTTCACTGGAAACCTTAGTTAAGCTATTTCCTGGTCATTCAGATGAATTCTATGTTCAAAATATGCTATAGATAAAGATCCCAAAATGATATACTGTACATGGTTGCTAATTTGCATTACTAGCATTTAAAAACATGGAACCATATAGTTAGATGCAGATAGGTTAAGGAAAGATTAAACAATACAATAATATTATAATGCTTGCTCTCTCTCGCTCTCTCTCACTTTAAAAAATTTAAGATCTGATCTACCAAAAAGATTAAAGCCTTATCCATATATTTGTATTACTTTTTAACATTTTCTTTATTTTTAGTATGTATTTAAAACTTTATCTTACTTTACAAGTAGGTTAATATGTGTGTTCCCAATATTCACACAATTTATTTTAACATATAATTCTTAATTCAGATTTTAGTATTACTGTTTTTATTTCTTTTTTATATCTCTTCATATTGGTCAAAGACTGTAATAAATAAAGAATAAGAAATACACACACACACACATATCCTTTCCAATTTTTTATTTAACTGTGGCCTATGATGTAGGTATAGTTAAAATGTATGACTGGCCTAAGGTAACCCATTGAGCTTGATGGCTAAGAGGAGTCAGTGGACTAAAATACATTGGGCAAACTCAGTGTTTGAAGGTTGCCAAAACTGTGATCTACATCTCAACATGTAATAAATAAATTATCAAGAAAAAATCAAATTACTCTACATCTGGGAATTTATCCTGCTGATTACACCATAGATTCCCATGAGACTTAATCTAAAATTAATTAGTTGAAATTAAAACATTAAAATAAACTTAACATGCATTTCTACATAAGAAGTTGCAATCAATACTTGAACTGAGCATAGAAAAAATGTGAGAAGATGTCAAAAAGGATTTAGCTTGTACAGCAATACAAGTACTTCTAAATTTAAATGAAGTAGTGTTATTTTTAGTTTATGATATTACATATGTAATATGATGTGTGTTTGATTTAATTTTTTTATAAAATTTGTCTTATTTTCTATGAGATGGGCTCCCAAAAGTAATCTTGCCCTTCTTTGTCACTCTGCCACCTTGTTTTTCATAAGGAAGTAGCGCTGGGTAGTTGAAACTCTGCTCAAAATTTGAGTCTCCAATGGGCAGAATCAGTAGTGAAACCCAATTCTGCTTCACCATTGGCCTAGAGTGCAGTCTCATAGAGTCAGGATTGTCTGGCACTTTGCTCTATACTCCTTCTTCCTCCAGTGATTCCTACGTCAGGCAGTATTTTAGCTAGATCACAGTTCACAACCCTGCAATATGGCTTTATATTTTACACTGAAAACAGTAGAAATAAATCCACAAGTTACCTCAACTCCATATTCTCTCTTTTGTGGAACTTCTGAAGCCATTCTTACTAGGAATCATGCTTGGTGCATAGTTGTGCCTGAGTGGACTTGAAACAGCTTTTTCCAGCTCAGTGCGCTCTAAATACTTTGATTTTATTATCTATAATTTGTAGCTAACACAGCCAGTAATTAATCTGTTTAAGGACTCTGGGGTTGACATTCAACATATATGGAGGGCACTAAGCTAGTGCAGGCCCACCAAACGTCTCAGCTAACAGAATTACAATATTTTTCACAACCTGTGATTATATGTTACTACATGTATTAGTTGTGCCTTCTGTGAGTTACACAAGCAGCAGCATATAGACAGGGCCATCCAGAGGAAATACAATTTGATGAGGTATTGTTTTGAATTAATTTCTCCACATCCATCCCTCCACTCACACCATTCAAAGCCAGAAATCTAATTATTCATTGCAGAGTTGGAGGGGATGTTTGCTTTATCAGATAAACTGATTCTTAATTTCAGCATTTCTGAATAAAGGGTAGGAAACCCCCACCCCCATCTCATCTATGCTCAGTAATCTGATTTATGTGAAATACACAGCAATGTAGTCCAAAGTTGGCTTGTACTGTTGTAGTGAAATACTCTTGATTAGCTGTCATTGCTGCTTCAAAGTTAATGAATGGTAATAATTTATAAACAATTGCTGCTAATCAGAATGAGTTTCAGTAGCAATTGGATACAATTATATAAGACATGATTGTATGATGGCATATTAGATAATTAATTTGCTACGTGTACATTTATAGATGCAGATTGAATCCCTTCTCCCTACAAAAGCCTAAATAACAATTTCCAGAGCAAGTGACTCTGGAACTTGTGATCTTGTTTACCTTTCATTTTGTGCTTTTGGAATAAACCAATGGAACATCCATAAAAACAGCATGATTTGTATAAAACAACATCTGATGATGGCCATATGTTAGCCTGAGCTTGTCTCATGACTAAGAGAATAGCCCTATTATCTAATTTCAGACAAAATTCCATACTTCCAGAAACAAGAATAGTGGCTAAGAAATGAGATGGCAAAATTATTTTGCATTCATTGTATGTAGTTATACTGCACAGAAATCAAAAACTGATCCTTACACTTCTCATTTAATCAATACTGGCTGAAATATTTCATCCATATAACTATTAAAGAGGCAACGGAGAGCAGAATATAGAAAACAAAGAACTGGTTAAACCTGCCATCACATCTATCTTCTTCAGCAAAACTAAAGATGGATGAATTTATAAAGTTTAGTTCTGCAAATTTCACAAA
Organism: Python bivittatus; assembly: GCF_059951505.1. Lineage (NCBI taxonomy): Eukaryota > Metazoa > Chordata > Lepidosauria > Squamata > Pythonidae > Python > Python bivittatus. The sequence continues at coordinate 23,349,667 of NW_028277058.1, read as the reverse complement.
ACATAATTGCAAACATAATTTTCAAACATAATTGTAAAATTGTTTGCATTTCTAATGTATGCATTTATATGCACTTTTCCTAATATTTAGATTTTTTAATAAAAAAGTACAGTACAAACTATACTATGTTTTTAAAAATGAAGAGTTCATTAGTAGTTTGCACATAAGTTTGAGAAAAGAAGTGATACAAAAAACTAAAATGTTAATCCAAAATAAAGTGATTCGTTATTGTAATAATTGTAACAATAGCAATGTTAACTCATACAGATGGATCTTTTTTTGCAAAAATGTGTTTTAAAATTATTTAAAAGGTGATTCACATAGGAAAAATGTTCAAATTAATTAATAACTATGAACAAGCATTGTTAAAACATGTTTGCTGCAGTTTTAGTGAGAATTATCTGGTTCTGATCAACAGTAAAGGAACAAGCAGTCAAGAAATACACTTCAGACTAGCACTTGGTAGAGCAGCCATGAAGGCCTTGGAAAAAATATTCAATGCCATGATATGTCTATACCTACAAAGATCAGAATCATGCAAGCCATAGTATTCCCTGTGGCACTTTATAGAAGTTAAAGGTTGACTTTGAAGAAGCAGGATAGGAAGAGTATTGATATTTTTGAACTTCAGTGTCTTGAGAATGCCATCAACAGCCAAGAAAACAAACAAATGGATCATTGAATAAATCAATCTAGAGTTCTCACTCGAGGCACAAATGACCAGACTCAGATTATCCTACTTTGGACACATTACACAAAGATCTAGGTCTCTGGAGAAGGCTCTTAACACTGAGAAAGGTAGAAGAAAAGACAAGAAGACGACGACAAGCAGCAAGGGGACCAGTAAGATCTTGAGATGACTTTACTGTTTTTAACATTTATCCTCTCTTGTTTCTTGTTCTTTTTATATATTTTAATAATGAATGTTTTTATATATTGTTTTAATTGTTATATACCACCCAGAGTCACTTTTTATGAGATGAGTGGCCATATAAATTTGATAAATAAAAATCAAATAAATAAAATAAAAGGTGGATGGACTCAGTTACACTGGTGATGAGTGCACCGTTGGAAGAGCTGAAGGACCAGTTTGGGACAGATCATCAGGGAGAAAACCTATGTTGTCACTAAGAGTCAACAGCAACTTGATGGCATGTAATCAGTCAAAAAAATCTGGTTCTGAAATGTATGAGAGTTTCAAGGAAAAGGTGCATAAATATATCCATTTGTTTTTTAAATAAAATCCAGAGTAGTTGCCATGCATTTGTCTATTGCTGAAAAAAAAAACAACCCACAAGTGTTTTACCACACATAAAAACACATTAACATAAATTTATATAGACTCTACAATTAGATGCATGATGTTATCCAGCATTGCTAGTCTATCAGGATTAATAAGGATAAACTCACTGCAATCCTTATTCTTCACCGTAAGTGAAGACCTACCTGAGGCTTAGGTATCATTTCAACCCAGAACAGCTGCCATTTTGGAATCTGAAATCAAAGCCTGTAGTTTTCAATGTTGGTTTCACAAATCCAAAATGGTGGCCATTCAGGTAATAAATCTCAGATAAGCCCCTGACTTAGCTAATGAATCATATACAACAAGGAAAGATGGAGGTCTGCATGTCCTCATTAACTTATCCTTTAGCTGAGAGAAGATGGGCCTATGGGTCACATGCATCCTGGATGTGACTTCAGAATGAACAAGGTTATCAACACTAGCCACTTTTGTATTGGGGTGATGGTTTAAGAAGCAACATGTGTATTTTAAGCCTTGTAGAGTTTAAGGTGCCGCTTAAAACCATAAACCTTTAAAATATCGGGCAAATTATCCTTATTCTTTGGGAGGCTGGGTTAAGGGAGAAATAATTGAAAAGGAAGGAAATACTTTTGCCATAATTTCTCCATGGTTTTAGAATAACTTTGCAAGCAAGGTCAGAAATTGCATGCTCCTGGAGACATTTCAAAATTCTTAATGTTATATATATATAAAAAAAGAAATTGCATATTTCTGCTGACATTTCAGGGGCTTACAAAACTTACATATTTTACATTATCATTGGCAGAATATGTATGTTGGAAGACTACTATTAATTGCAGTGGCATATGAGTGGGGAAGGGACAAAAGCAGAAAGCTGCTGCTGACACCTATGATTAATTGTGCATGTATTTCTCTATGACTTTTATATATTGCTTTGTTTTTATATAAACAGATTTCTGCTTAGACATTCATGATTAACGGTTGATAATAGTAATAATAATGGGTGCTACGCTAATATTTGCAGGACCAAGTTCAAAGACACCCGCAAATAGCTTTTAGTTAGCATTATGGATTATTTTTCAAACTGATTATCAGCTAAGAAGGTCACAGTATATTCACCATGCTACTAGGCAGCCTTTTTGGCTGTTCTCCTTGTAATGGTATATGGGAATGACCTTGGGAGACAGGAGGGAGAGCTGGACACTGGGCAACCAGCATGTAAAAAATGTCTCAGCCCACAGAAGGAAGGAGGGCATGGGAAGAGTTTCAGAAGGGATCCTCCCTAGTTCTCCAGAGAGTAAAAAGAAAGGAGGGGAGAAATACTTTCAGTCTTGCAAGATTCTGTTAATGTAACCTTACAATAAAGATAGAGCTAGTACTCCTGGTTAAGCTTCTTTCTGTACTACCTCTCAGGACTAATACTTCTTGGCAGTTATACAAGCACTCATCAGTTACTGTATGTGAAATAGAAAATGACACCTATGAAGTTTCATGCTGGCCTAAAGCAACGGCAGCTAAAATATCTGGAAATACTTTAAATGAAACCCTGATACTGAGGAGTGATAACAAGATTGACAGTCCCTCCTTCACAAGTATAGGCAGTCCCTGTGTTAAGAATGTCTGACTTACGGATAACATACTTAGGAATGGCATGCAATGTTTTCATGAACCACTGAAGCTGTGTGTTTTTAATATACAGCCTGTTTTCAGCGGTTTGTCGGCTCAAGAAAGGAGAACGCCGTTCACCATTTTTAGTAATAGGCAGCCCATTCATAAATACAGGTTCCGACTTACATACAAATTTGAGTTAAAGACAGGCTTAGGAACAGAACTTGTTCTTAACCCGGGGACTGCCTGTATTAAATACTGACACTGCAACAAACAGATACATTAGTATATGTGATCTGCAAACACCATGTACCTAACCTTCCCAAGACCCAGTTAAATGAGCGTATATGTGAAGGTCATACAAATAAATGTTCAGTATTTTTTAAGGGATGTTAACTGTTCACTCACATTCTGGGTTGCCAAATACCTTTACTGAGCAATACAATTGCGGACATTTTTGAATTAGATATGTTGTTCTATTGTTTTATGGTAATTCAGGGGCAGTAGCAGGATAATGGGTTTGCTGTAACAATCTAATTTCTTTTTCTTATTTGTATTCTGGTCAAAGACCAGAATAAAGAAATTTCATTTCATTTCAATGAATACATGCCTTTTACTGTGCAAGGGGCTATTTTCAAAATAATCAGAACCATTACATATCATAGTAAAGCTAAAATCCACAGAAAGTTAAACAAAATAGAAAGAGTAAAGGAGACTTTTAAATAACTGTGACTGCTGCCAAAAAAAAATATGGAAAACTATCTATTTTTCCAAACTGCTCTATATTTTGATGAAAAGTATATATAATTATTGCCAACAGTAATATGTACTTTTAATCAAGTATGTCTTCCCAATTATTTATTATACGACTACTTAAGACAAAATACAGCAAACTTTTGTATTTTTCTATAACTTTAATTGTGTATATAGTCATATTTATATATAATAATTCACTGTTAAATTATATTTCCATAATACATTTGTATTTTCTATAATATATTTGTTTGTCCAAAGATTATTGAATCCTTGTACCTAAAAAAGAAACATAAATTTCTGTTCTATCAATAATGAGCTGCTAAAGAAAATGCGCGAGCCAATTTGGTGTAGTGGTTAAAACATCAGGCTAGAAACTGGGAGACTGTGAGTTCTAGTCCCACCTAGGCATAAAGCCAGCTGGGTGATCTTGGGCCAGTCACTTTCTCTCAGCCCTATGAAAGAAGCAATGGCAAACCAGTTCTGAAAAACCTTACCAAGAAAACTTGTCCAAGCAGTCTCTGAGAATTGGACACGATTGAATGGATTAAAAAAAAAAAAAGTAAATGTAAGCAACCCAGAGATTTTGATAGATCAATAATCTTTTAGTGCATAAAAAAAAAAAGTGTCATTCAAACTTTAATGAAGAAGAAAAGGATATGGAGATGATAGGATATGAACCTTAGGCAAGAACTGGCTTTGTGAGAAATCAATGGAATAAAGAATTGCTTTTGGAATATAAACTGCAGTAGGTCTTCCTAGGTTATCTATGCAATGAGCCAGTCTTCATATATATCCTTCATAATGCAATGATATTTATAACATTGTGCTAGATATCAGTAGCTATGCCACACTAAGCTATGTTAATTTGAACCATGTTTTGGTGAAATGCAACAAACTGTAGTTTATAAACCACAATGCTGGATTCACACAGTTTACTAAGCCATAAAGGGTTTGTTTTTTGGCTTACTGTGTGCTATGTGGACACATTTCAAAGTAGGTATGTGTAAGATTTCAGAGTTAGATGCATTACCAACATTCTTCAACAAGAATATTCAAGTTGTAACTGAATCCTTATGTCAATAAAGATTTATTTCTTGCTATCCAGTGAGAAAGGGAAATTCCTTATCCAAACAAAAACAAATGTCAAAATTCTTCAGGCATTATCTCTCAGTTTACCTGGCAAAAAACATACATGGGAGCACTTTCCTAATGCATTTGAGAATAGATCTGGCTAAAGCAGTGGGGACATAAAAATGATAGTAATAGACGGCTACATAAAAAGACCTAAAACCAATAAAATTTTCAAACAAAATAAAGCTCACTTGAGATAGAGCAGGAAATAAAGTCATTGGAAAGAAAAATGTAAATCATGAAGAGACAGGCAACAGAGACCAAAGGTGGCCTATTTTTATGAACATGTATTTTCTCCTTCAAGAGCTAATTTTGCCACCACTCTACATGCATACATACTCCAATCTCATGTAAACATGACAATAAGTTCTATTGAAATCAATAGGTTTTACTTCTTACTCAACACATTAAGCATTGCCTTTCTCAACTACGAGCCTTCCTAATATGTCAGACTAAGTACCACCAGTATGACCAAAGACCACACTAACTGGAAATTCTTGGAATGAAATTCAATCATTTGAAGGGCGCCAGTAACAACACAATTCTATGCATGTTTACTTGGAAATGTCATTGATTGAATGGGTAAACAATTCATGGAAGCGTGCATAGGATCTCAAACACAATCAGAAATCTATGTTCTACTAATTACAAATGTAAAACACAACACTCATTAAGAGCACAGAGTCATCAGAAGGACAATAAATCAGAGGAACCATCATATACTACTGAGTAACAATTGCTAGAGAACAAGGAGCTTGGTTTACAAATTGCATTAATCAATGCATTGCTTGGTTCAGAAATCATTGCTAAGCCATGATTTGTTTAAGCATGCTTTGTGGAATAAACCACAGTTGACTAGATTCACATACCTCATTAAACAACAAACCAGCAACCACATTATAGCTTAATGTAATGTCTGAACCCAGCCAGCAATGAAAAACAGCTTTTAATTTTAGCCCAAAGAAAGGAAAAGAAAATGGTCAAAATAACCTGCCTGCCTGCCTGCCTAAACTACGCTTTTGAAGAACTGGAGAGGAAAGGAGCTATTATTTAAACCATCAATATTTACTTCAATACACAGTCCTGCCACATTAAATGTGTCGTGGGATTCATTATGCATATATCAAAGGTTATTCAGCATCCTTCTTGCAATATCAGCTTCTATGAATTTTACTATTACATACATTTCTTTTACTTTCAAAAATAACATTTCTTACAGGTGATAGTAATGGAAAGTTAGTCTCCAAATCAGTAAATTATTTATTGAGGTTTTTTAATTGGCAAAAAATTTAGCACTATTGGGAATGAAAAAATAGAATGCTAGATAATGTTAAGAGAGCACAAGTGAAATACCCTGTTTTCACAACTAGCAAGTATTTACAAAAAATTAATCTCTTTTGGTGATGCAGTGTTACAGAACCACCAAAATAAAGGCCTGCTCTTTGCTGATGTGTTAATATTGCAGTGTGGAGGAATCCAGAGCAAGTCACCTGACAAAAATAGTTTTCTGCAAAATCCATATTGACACAACATTTTCCTCAGGGAAGTAAGAATTACTGAGGCACTAAGTGACAACTCTGCTGGCTTCCTGTAGAATTGAGCCATAGCTTGCTAATAAAATCAAAGCATACAAATGGGGTGACATAATTTTAATTAAAATGTATCCAGGTTGGAATGCATTGGTTCAATTAATAAAAACTAATTTTATGAAATTAACAAAACACGTCTTTGTAGAGAAATAAATACAGAAAATAGTATTTATAACTGCCAAAGTCTAGTTATGGCTAGATTCATACATTGTACTAAGCTATAATATAATCATTTGCCTTAGTTTCAAGTCCATTAACTTCAGAGCATAATCAAAGAAGCGATCTTCCTGAAGGAGATTTAATGACAAAAATTGGAGGTTAGAGTACAGACTTTTTGAGAGTACAGACTTTTAACCTCATGTAGGAACCTTCCAGCCCTCTTTTCTTAATGAGTTCAGTAAGGTGGGGTCTCTTTGAAGCTTTTTAATTTCTTTTTCCCAGGTTGTTTACATCATGAGTTAAGAATCTGTTGCTTTGATAATTCTGCAGTCACCTCTTCTATCTGATAATTATGGCTGTTCAGAATGGCAGCAAGGTGGGAGCCATCCAGATCTCAGAGAGAACCTCACTGCAGAGTAGCAAAAGATTGAAGGCAGCAGGCAGAAGTTTAGATTAGAAATAGAAACTCCTCTGTGTACTGACTTTGCAAAAAAATTGAGGCATTTAAATGTATCCTCTTCTAGTATATTAGGACGAAGGGATTGGTTAATTTGTCAAAGCAATCAAGAAAGTCAAGTTGGGGGACTGGATAAAACAAAAATAAGATCTAGATTGTACCTAATTAAAAAAAGAGGGTACATTTATATATTGATTTATGTGTTAATTTATGTAACATTTGTATAATTTTTCTATTAGTTTGAGTAACATTTTTAGTCATTTGCCCCCAATAAACCCAGCTTATACCTTTGGCTGGATTTACTATTTTTTGTTTCAATCATCTGTAATACTTTTTTTTAAAAAACAAACTTTTATTCCTCATGTATCGAAAATAAAACCTAGCCTCTAAGTGACCACCTTAAGGGTGTTTTGGGTAGGGAGCCCAAAACATCAGGGCAAGAACAAGAGTATTAGACAAAAACAGAACAAGTGATAACGTAAGTCACTCTTTTTTATTCAGATGCCCATATTTATTTCTCATTAAAGTGAATATTTTTCAGTAGAGTTGGATTGTTCAGCAAAAATGCATGGAAGTCTTTGCTTTGCTGTTTGTTTGTTTTGACTTACCTCACTTTTCTTTGGGCTTATCCACACTGCCCCATTGTCCTTTGCCAGAATTGGCTGACAACCATTTCTGGAGGACAGAAACAAACACCACCCTTACCATTCCCCAGCCACCATCAAAGTAACCTGAGGGTATGTTTGTATGCTCCACTTCCAAAGTACACATTTCCATCTTATATTGCCTTAAGGTTCCTGTCCAGTTTGTTGCAGCCTAATTTTACTGGTTCACTGGCTATTTTGTGAATTCCTGGGGTTAGCCTGCAACAAACTGAAGCACGCTACCTGAAACAAACAGGTGCCATAGTCTGTAATAGTCTTTAGAGCTACCTTTATTGTGAATACTATAATAGTTCAATGATTATAATACATGCATTGCAAATAGAAGGTCGCTGGTTTGAACCTCAGCAGAGATGTGAGGATTTTTATTATTATTTTCTTTTCCTGAGCTTCCTACTTTTCCCTATGATTTAAAAAATCCATTGGTGCTCTGTTTTCATTGCTTTCCAGTCACCTGAGAAGAGTTTCACCCCCTGTTCCCAAATAGCCCATAGGAAAGAAAAATAGTAATTAAAAAAAAAATCTGCAGGTTTCAAACCAGCAACCTTCTATTTACACAACAAACATTATAATCATTGTGCTGTTATAGAAGGTTCTAAAAGACATTAGAAAGTAATAGGCCAGTAAGAATTTTTTTTTTAAAAAAAGGGGCTATTTGTTGTGCCTGCATGTCACATGATGTTGCATCTTACGATTGCATTGCTTAGCAATGGAGTTCCTGGTTCCAATTATTGTCAGTAATTAGCTTTTGAATCAAAAGTAGTCTATGAGAAGACAAGACTAAAAGTACTCAGGAACAGGGACTTTGTTTCAGTATTCTGTAAAAGGCAATGCATACAAGTAGATAGGTAAGATAATAAGCAAAGTCTGTGGCAAAAAATCACATGTTCTAAATTGCTCTCTTCCAACACAAATCCAGGGCTTCCTGACATGTAACACCACTCTGCTTTTTCTCTGATTCAATCTAAACATTCTGAGCCAAATCAGATTTCAGGCACAGAGCTTGACTCTACTTTTCTGTTTCTAGTTTTTGCAGTCAAAGAAAAATTTACAGTTTATGCTGTGATCTGTCTGAGGAAGCTGTCACTGTGTAGTGTTATAGGAGTATGTGTTACATAACCATGTTTTTTATAAGTGGTATTGCTGGGGACAATTACTGAACAAATGTTGATAACAGATTGTCATCAGACATAAAAGAAATTCTTACTGTCTTTGTCATTCTTCTGCTATACAACTTGCTTCAAAGAAAGGAGACACTATTGCCAAGGCTATGTTTTGACAAGTAGCCCTCTAGGTACAAAGCTATTATCTCTCAATACTGGAGGCAAGGAGAATGATGTAATTCCAAACAATAAAAAAAACAGAACCACCAATGTGGGGTAGTGATTACAATGATGAACTAGAATCTAAGAGATATAATCAAGTAGTGAACCAAGTTTAATCTTGATTTTCTTTTTGGATCAGTAAAGGCAATGCAACCTTGAAAGAAGCAAGATAGGAAGAGTATTGATGCTTTTGAACTTTGGTGTTAGAGAAGACTCCTGAGAATACCATGGACAGCCAAGAAAACAAACTGATGAATCATCAAACAAATCAACCCAGAGTCCTCACTTGAGACACAAATGACTAGGTTCAAATTATCCTACTTTGGACACATTATGCAAAGACCTAGCTCTCTAGAGAAGGATCTAATGATGGAAAAGGTGGAGAAAAGAGAGGAAGAGGACAATCAACAGCAAGGTGGATGCTTAGTTACAGTGCCAATGGATGCACTGCTGGAAGACCTGAAGGACAAGGTTAGGAAAAGACCGCCAGGGACAAAATCTATCTATGTGGTTGTTAAGAGTCAACAACTTCATGGCACATAATCAATCAATCAATCAATCAATCAATCAATGGCAATAGAAATGCAGCTAAACCAAAAAGTCCAGTTAATATGTATAGTATATGCACTCTACCAATTTATGATACACTCTTTTTATCATATGTGGCTCTTTTACCAAAGTCCTAAACATAAAGACTTAGTTACAAATCCTCATGTTCATAAATCCCAGTATTGGTGTCCAAGCCAGAGTGCCACCATTTAGGATTTATGGACATGAGGATTTGTAACTAAGCCTTTATGTATATGTCAGGCCCAGCCCAAGAACAACAGGGAAACAGTCCAGCCAAGTTCAGTTCTTTTATTGCTTACATCATATAGACAGAATCTTGTCAGACTAAATGTGTACTACTCTAACCTAGTAGATATACCCTGGGAGATTCTAGGGAGTGGCTATCCTAAATATCTTCCTCTTCTCATGCTCCTGCTCTGGACTGTGCTGTCTCTTGTCTCTCCTTGCCTCCTGGAATGTGCTCCCTCCTTCCTGAGAACCAGGTGCTCTATTGTATTCCATCACATCACCTTCCCCTTCGTAGATATATTCCATCACAGCATATCACAACTTCAGTTTCCCTAAAGCAAAAGGTGTGGCTGTGAGGTACATCTGAAGGGATATGATCATGCTGTAACTACACTTGTTAACTAGACATCTTGATTTAATACCATGCAAACATCTATGAACAGATATATTCATGATGGTAGAGCCAGAAGTTAAGTGTAAATACTCCAAAATTCATCAGCCATGAAACTCAGTAGGTAATCTTGAACCAGTTTTAATTTCCTCACCATGTATTCATACATCATGCTAATAAAAAATTGAACAAACCGTATTAGTATGCTGAGAAAATCCAACCACTGTGATTTTTAAACCATGGTTTATGATTTAGTGTACTGTAAGGACCCAGACATTTGTGATTTATTCAATAACAGTAATAGGAAAACCCAGCCTTAATTTAATCCATCCCACCAGGGTTTTGCTAAATGTAATGAGGAAAGAACCATGCCCATCACACCAAACTTCTTGGAGGAAAGACAGTTGTCTTCTAATTCCCTAAAAGGAAAACATAGACTCACTTTTTATACAACTGCAGTGTGGTCTAAGACATGCAACATGCCAACTGATATTATTAGTTTTTATTAACTCATCACATCCTTACATAGCTCCAAATCTTTGGATTCCTATAAGAGAGTGAAATCCACAATTATATATTGTGATGTTTTCTGGAATTAGGTGCAACTACTTTTCTGTGACTTTACTCTCAAGCTTTTCAGATCAGTATACCAACATTGCCATGTGGAAGGGGACAAACTTGAACATATGAAAGAATTGCACAGGTATTTAAGTATTCAGGCAAAAGGTGTCGCCTAAGATAAATATTAGTTTGAGATGATTGTTGTTTAAATGACAGGACTTCAGTGGTGACAGCCTTCATTCTGGCCCATGAGGCAAAGGTTTATTATTCTCCCAGAGCTATGTAGCCTCTTCACAGATTCATCCCAAACTTCCTACCTGGCCTTCCTTTAATTTCTAGCAAAGCTTTGTTTGTTCGCTTCTGTTTCTCTATCTTCTCCTCCTTCTCCATTGACTGTATCTTTAGGTCACTTTATCTGGTGGTGATGATCACCCATGCCTCTTCTCTGCTCAGCTGTACCTGCAGCTCTAGGTGGCTGCAATCACACAGCACTCTCATGAGGTATTATCAGGAAAGCTAGGAAGGAGGGAGAAGCATTAAAGAATTTGGGTAGCCCATTAGAACAACATATAAATGGCAAACATAAAAAAGTATATCTTAGCTCAGGTTTCCTTGGAGAAATAGAGGGTCACATACTCATGACCAGGAAAACAAGCATCAGCAATCAGTGGTTTGCATTGCACATTTTCACTAATTACATTTAGGATTACCTAGAAATTGTGTACTCTGTTCTTCTTGTTTTAAATACATCTGCTTAACACCTCCATATAGATAAAACTATGGGTAAAAGAAACATTTTTTAAAAGATATTATCTTTCTGAGTGTGCTTTTTATAAAATTATTTTTTATAACTTAAATTTTAACTTAAAGGTTATAACTTAAATTTTAACTTAAAGGTTAAAAAAATATCCTCTATGTTCACCTATTTAATGAACAACCATATTTTTCATAAGACTGTAGAGTTTTGCTGACTAGACAGCATGTAATCACTCACTTTTAAGACTATAAGTAAAACTCATTAGACACTATTATCATGCATAATAGTTTCATGGAGGAAACTAGATACATATAAGGAGCACCATATTAATTCAAGCAAGACTGCAAGACAATCTGGAGCCAATGCAGATTTAAAATTCTTCAAATTTATTTTTATATATTTGTATTTTTTTCCACAGCAGAAATCTTTAGCACAATTTTTAAGTAATTAGATGGATACAGAATGATCAAAGATTCTGTATAGTACAACTCTCAAGTGCATCCTCTGTTTACAGTCACAACATCACATTAATTGATGAATTTTTAAATCACACTGAAATTCTTATATAGAGAATAAGCCACAATGTTTTAAACACACACACGCACATGCACACACATATACACACACACACACTTTTTTTTTTTTTTTGGCTTGTTTTATAGACCCTTTTTACTCTGAGAGTAGAGTAAATCTAACATTCCTTCCTCCAATTTTTTCCACCAGAAACCCTGTGAGGTGTTTGGGCTGAGAGATAATGACTGTCCCAGAACCACCTATTAGCTTCTTGCCTTAAACCTAGGTCTTCCTACTCTTAGTTCAATGCATATAGCTCTCATAAATCATCATTTATCAATACACTGATTAGGCCCAAATCAAACGAACAGCATTACAACTTAGTAAGATGTGTGAACCCAATCTACACTAATCTTCCCCAACCTGGTGTCCACCCCAGATAGAGGACTTTCATTATTCATAATCTGTAGAACGTATGGCAAATAGCTCTGCTGGACAGGAATTTTGAAAGCAAGAAATCTAATTCAGTTTAAGAGTACCGTGTTGAATGCTGACCTATATTAAATAGCAATGCCCTTTGCTATTGTTAACAAACTTCTATAAGGCATTAATTCATAAGTAAGCTCTACTCACTATGATCTCTTCCAACATTTATTTAAAAAACTTCTTGCTTTAAGGCTCTGACCCTTTCACTGCTTCCTGCCGAGCATGGTTGGATGATTATTAATGAATAGCTTCATTCTGGGCCCTTGACTTATACAACATTAATCACTTTGAATATTAATTTCATACTACAGAGGCTAACTATACAGTATGCATTGTCCACATAAATATGCATATTTGGGTGTTTGCAATTCAAACCCGTTAACAGAAAAATAGAAAGCAATTAAATGATTCATGAAAATATGCCTACCTTCAAACCAAAACAATGGTTTTCTATTACAGTGTTATTTAGAAGTTATGCCTGGATAACAAAATAAAACAAAGAGGGCCTTGTGTTTAGAAATACTACTCAGATGATACAAACACTGATCCTCAAATTTCAGCTGGCACAACCTCTTGCAAACTGAATTAATGCCTTTTAGTCTAAGGCAGTCTTGATACAGGAAGGTAGCTTTCTGTATATAAGGTCAAGGAAAGGTATAGAACCAATTCTCTGTTTCTTTCTTGCAAATCTTTAATGTAGTGATGGAAGAGACCAATCTTAGGTTTCACAGAACTAAATTAAACTATAATCAGCAAAGGTCTTGCAAAATAACAAGGCACTGCTCTCAAGGGAAGAAAAATAATATTGTTAATATTTGCCACTTTGCAAAGACCGAGATGAAAGTTCTGTACTTTTATTATAGCTAAACCACCCAACTTTTAAAAAGGTTATGGCCAAGAATTGGGGGGGGGAGGCATGTTTTTTTGAGTCACCCTGGGCCATACCATTTAACCAGAAAAGTTTAGTGGGGTGAAGGAAATGTAGGGAGGCCACCCCAGCCCCCATAACTTAACATTTTCAGGGAGGTTTAATATATATCACACTTAGAAATGGGACTTTATTTTTCAGGGAAAGTGATATGTAAATATTAGGGTATACACTGCAATTTGCATGTTTCCCACCTTAAAATGGAAGGAAATTGTACCATCAGTTTTCAGCAGCTATGCGGCTCTGGAGGCTATAAAAAATGGATTTGAGAGTCATGTACAGGTCTGTCCACTGGCTACCCATTAATAAAATCATCAAGACAATATTAGAAAGATTAATGTGCTGTGTTAATGTACTTCATTCTAGGTATGGTTAAAAAATGAACTGAAACAACAGTGTGTGTGTGTGTGTGTGTACATATACATATTTGGTGAGACCTATTTTTTGGGATATCTATCATTTATTTATTAAATTTATATGCTGCCCATCTCCCCCAAAGGGTGACTCTGGGTGGCTCACAATTAAAATCAAACATTAGAAACAGTAAAAATATAAATATCCACATTAAATTAGCTAAAAAAAGTCATACTATATAAAAAGACTATATACATAAATTGTATATTTCATTCTAATCAGTTCTTTTCAAAACCAAAATTGCAGAACTGGAAAATATGCACATTCAAGGAAACAAAATAGTAAGTAGGCTGAACAATTTTCTCACAGAGAAAAGGCTAATTTGTTTGAGATTGTCTAATTTAGAAACAAAACAAAGCACCTAGCGGGATAAAGAACGGTGGCTTACAACATTTTTGCAAGTTCTTTAGAAAACACTTTTTCCTCTCTTACAGCTCTAGAAAATATTATAAAATGAAATGGATTCAAGATGAACCAATGCACACAGTTCACTACCACAAGATTGCGTAATGGTCTTCCACTTAAGACAACCAGCGAGAAGCTTTGGTTTCAAGTATCAGTTCTGCAAACCAAAATGGCAGCCCTTCTCAGTTTACATGACTCATGTGGATTCAGATAAGCCTCATTGTGGGTAAGGTGCAAAGGACATGCAACTAGGTTAATATGCCACAGTGGCTTTGCATGTCCCCATATGCAACATGCAAGGATATAGGAGACCTTTTAACTGGGGATATTGTGGATAGATGAAGGCATAGCGCCACTAGGTGGGCCAAACTTTACTTATTTAATCTACCTGGTTTAAGGCTATGGAAATAAAAGAATGGTTGATGTCATGACCACCACCAAGGCAGGCTATATGTACAATAAATGAATGTAAGAAAAGCCATAATGGATAAGTCAAAGACACAACTGAGAAGTTTATAACCCCCTTCCCTGTAGTTGCTCTCTAACAATTGGTACAATCTCCATATCCCATCAGTGTTCAAAGCTAAATACAAGCCTATATCCAAAATAATCATTTATTAAATATATTCTTAATATGGATGCTGAGAAAATATCAAGAAATGCTCCTACTTAACTAGTAACGGATTTCACATTTCAAGTTTACTCCGCTCTGCATCCTAGGATTATCGAATTCCACGACTGCCTGCTACTCTGGCGAAATGCAAAAGATGTTGCCTTCCACAGAAGACATCAAAAGCTCACGCGCGGGCAACCGAGGAGGCGAAGGAAAGCCGCTACCCCCACAAAACGCAGCACGAAGAGCTGATTTGACGGCAGCTGGCGAACGTCAGTAGGAGGCGGGGACTCGGTTGGATACGCTGTGCGATTGCTCCACCCCCTTGCGAAAGCCTATAAACAGCCACCAAGGAGGATCGCCTGGAGCCTCGGTGATTTGTTCCTTAGAGAGTTGCGGCGTCGTTCTGCAGTGCTGTAGGTGGGTAGGTGTTGAAGCGAGGTGCGCGTAGCGGGCTAGATAGGGAGGCAGGAATAACAACGCCGTGACTTTTCCCGCGAGTTATTTTCCTCATCTGCCTCGTCTACCCTCGCTTTTCCCCCTTAGCGCTGCCTGGCGACTCCTGAAGTTAGCTGCCGGCTGGCCAACCTGAGAGGTGGTGTGGGGAGGTCTCGCTGGGCTCGGACGGAATGTCTTTTGGAAGGGCCGTCAAATGCGACCACCTCCAAGGGGGCGGGGGCCTTTCCAAAGGTGCTTATTTCTAAAATGGAAGGTATTGCCAGCTTTTTTTTTTTTAAGCGTCTCCTTGAATGAATTACTTCTTTAGCCTGGAAAACTGGCTCTCTCATAATTAAGTATGGGTGGATGCAGAACCTCTGTACATCCGTGTCTTTGGGCGTTTCATTATTTTTCTAAAATTGATCTTTCCAAATCCTGTCCCCACCCTTAAGTAGGTAATTGTCTTTGTTTTCTTCTCCTGCAGTCTCCTCTCGGCCTCCCACCCGTCATTAATTGCACTAGTAAGGAGCTCATTCAACCCAGATGTCTTCCACTTAATTTTTTTTTTCACTGTGTTGGAGCACTGCAAGCTTTCCTCCCATAGAGTCTTGCACGACATCAGCGTCCCACCCTGACTTGATTTTTTCTAGAGGATGCTGAACTTTTCTTTCAGTTGCTTTTCAGATCAACTGCTGGGTTCCCCTTCTGAGCATATTTTGGAAAAGTTGTATCTTTAATTGAGCAGTAATCTACTTGAAGGGATCTATTATGTCTTGGCCTGAAGATAGTTGTATTTTGTGACATGGGTGTGAATATTTAGCTTAATGGAATGAAAGAACAAGGGTTTAGCTTGATCCCACTTATGAAATCTGTGTGAAGTGTACTGCTTATGAGAAAGCAGGATATTTGTGGAATTGTAGCCTCTAGCTAAAAATTAGGAGTTTAGTAACAACACCTTTTCAAACTCACACATTTTATTAAAAGGCATCCACTTTCATGAACTGTAACTCATCTAGTTTATGTCTAGCAGCAGATTGCTATTAAAAGGTATGCTGCTCATGTAATGTAGACTCTGAATTATATCACTGGAAGTAGTGATGTAAATAAATAGTTGAGTAAAACTCTATTTCCTTTAGTGCTAGTGAGGAAATGTTTTGAGATATCTTCAGTTATGATGGATGTCCATTGGGGTTGGATATTAATTTATAATAGAGGAGATTGCAAGGTAGCTGTCCTTTTTCTTTTTAAATGCAGCCTGCCTCTTAATCTGCTGGACATTCCCATTTTTCTGTTTTGTGAGATGTCTTTTTAATTAGATGTACTTTAGTAAAAGTAGGAGTACTTGTGGTAAACCACTTAATAGAAAGCTAACTGATGCATGTAATGTAGCTTAATCACATTCATTGACAGTCTGTGTGGCTGGCTTGCTGATGTTAACTATCTGTGCTCAAAGGCTGTGATAATGGAAATTCCAGTCTTCTGAAAATGAATGAGTACATATTGAAAATGTAAGTGTAACAAAAATGCTGAATAAGCTATTTAGTGAAAGTGGTTTTGGAGGCTTCTTATCCCAATATCTGGACATATTGAAGCAGAAATATGAAAATATGAATACTGTTGTAATAATAAACCTTGGTAATATGTTCTACCTCTGTGCCAACCAATTCATGAGAAACAAAATTATGACTGTCCTTTGCTGGATGGATTTGTAAATCTGATGCTGTCTCCTTCTGTACTTTCAAAATAGTTTTGTTTGAATTTTGCCAGTGGAATATTTAGAAGCTTCTTAGGAACTCTTATCTTGAGCAGCATACAAAATCTAACACAAGGAATTCTGGAATTTGTGTTTTTCCATTTTTTCCACCAAAATCTTATTTTTAGAATGAATTCTTATTTGTCAACACGCAGGACAGGTTTTGTTGTGAAGATATAAAGGAAGGATGGAAAATCTAGTGCTGTGGCTTTCTGAGGATAGAGCCAAAAAATTACACAACTATCATATCTGATTCATGGAACTTGTTCTACCGCCTCCATGTCATACTGTAGAATATTTTCAAGGTTGGATGTGTTAAATAGAATGAAAATGGTTGGGTAACAGAAGCTAACTTAAGGTGTTTTACTGTACTTCTTTTACCCTATTTGCCTTTCCTGTGATGAGCATACTCAAGATAAAATTGAATGGTAAGGAAATAGACATTACATTTTTATCTTGCTTTACAATTATAATAAAAACATACTATTGTAGAATTTCTTGGTCAAACTTTGTCAAAACAATGGACTGAATACAGTTGTAGGGAGATGGAACTAGTAAACATGTCATTCTTTTCTTGAAGTAGATGAAATAAAATGCATATTAAGAGAAATACAGTAAATAAGGTCCTTTTTTATAACTCATTACAATATATGAAGTGCCTTGCACTTATTTTTTTTTCCTAAAACAGCCTTAGAGGCTTAGGACCAAAGTACATGTTACATTGCCCTTATATTGTACACTTTAAAAATAGAAACTGAAAATATTGTCATTGGATAAAGATTAAAGATTCTTTGATAAAATATAGTAGCTTCAGATAGAGCTTAGATCTAACACAGCAGGTACTGAAATCTGAACAATAGCAAATGCTCAGTAAGATAAGCTATTGTTTCAAATATGAATAATCAAGCTCTTTTTATATGTTAAACTGCACAACAATGCTTGGAAAATTATTTTATCACTGCCATAAATGTTTTTCTTGCCTGGGTTCACAATATATTGTAAGCAAAAATGTTGACCAGTTTGCAGCTCGGTGTGATTAGTTGATGGTTCAGTGTGGTGTGAGAACCTGGAAATCTGGTTAATTCCATTAACCGTGGGTACTGTGTTGTGTGAACACAGCCTTTCTGTATTCTCATTCTCTAGGTATGTGTAAATTTTCTTCTGGATAATGGTGTAAAATCTGAGCCTAGTTATTATCTATTGAACTATGAAGAGCTGAATTGGTGAGTAGCTGCACTTTAAGAAGGTTATCTTTCACATTTAATTGCTGTGTGTTTCTTTGTACCATACAGGATTGAGTTAGAGGACTAATCCCAAAGTTTAGATCCTACAAGTATGAGCAGAATGAGTTCTGTCATCTTTTATAACAAAAAATAAATCTGGTACTAATTTGCATCCTATCTTGCTCATCCGGCAGAGCTGTTCTTTTTCAAAACATGAATAAATGCTAGAATATTAAATGATTACATGTGTCAGATTAAAAGCAACCTTTTTAGGGTGACCCTTTCTCTGTTAGGCAGAAATGGGCCATAGGACTATTCTGGCTATTTTGTGGTTAAAATTGCTCAGATCCATACTGTGTTGAACTCCAACCAGGCAGGTCTGGGAGAGGTGCTTGGGGCTTGGACTGGTGGTATGATCTGGGCTGAAGTTGAGACAGTAATTCTTGAAGAAGTGGACAAGGTTCTCTGTACTGTTAGTTTGGCCACTTGTTTGTTGGACCCAGGCCCCTCTGGGATCCTTAAGGCAACCGGGCGGTGACCTATATATAGTTAAGTGTGTATGGTGGTGTTGGCCTCCTTGAGAAAAGGAGTGATGCTTTCCACCTTAATGGAGGTGGTCATATGTTCCCTCCCCAGAAGACTATCCTTGGACCCAACTATCAGACAACTACCGTTTGGTCTCCAACCTTCACTTTTTAGGGAAGAGTGGTGGGACTGCAGTTGCAGAGGACCCTGGAGAAAGCTAGACCCATTCCAGTCTGGGTTTCAGGCTGGGATTCAGTACAGAGACAGCCTTGGTCACACTTGTTGATGATCTGGAGCAGAGCTGGAATGCAGTTGGTGAACCCATCCTTGTGCTCCTTGATCTTTCAGCAGCTTTCAATGCTGTCAACCCTGGCATCCTTCTGGACTGGCTCCAAAGGTTGGGAATTGAGGGCACCGTATTGTGATGGTTCTTTTTTTTTTTTTTTTCCTTCAAGGCTGGTTGCAGTCGGTGTTAGTGGGGAGGGGGAGAGGTTGCTCTCCAGACCTCTCTTTTGTGGGGTGCCACAAGATTCAATGCTCTCCCCTCTTGTTCAACACTTACATGAAACTGCTGGGAGAGATCATCTGCAGTTTGGGATCTGGTATCAGTATTCTGATGATACCCAGTATACCTTTTGATTCTAGGCCAGCCAAGTGAGGTTGTTGAAGTCCTGTCCCAGTGCCTGGAAGCTGTGTGGGCCTGGCAGTGGAGGAGTGATTCTGCCTCAATGCTACCAAAACCAAATGGCTGTTCTTGTTAGGACCATCTGAGCCGGAGGTTTTTCTATCCTTACTCCACATTTAGGAGTGATAGGCAATCTGGAGGTACTCCTGGACTCACAGCTCCTGCTCAAGGAGCGGAAGCGGCCAAGGCAGCCTTTGCAGAGCTTCATGTGGTGCACCAATTGTACCTCTTCCTGAATCAGGAGGCTCTCCAGACACTCACTCACACCCTTGTCACCTCATGGCTCAACTATTTCAATGCACTATGTGGGGTTGCCTTTGAAAATCACTTAAAAGTTTCAACTGGGCCAAAATATAGCAGAGGGAGCAGTGGTGGGCCTACTCAGTAGTCCCATGTGACACTCCTGCTTTGCGAGCTGGTTGCTAGAATGCTTCTAGGTGTGAGTCAAGATGCTGGTTATCACCTATAATGCCCTATATGGCATGGGGCCTGGTCATCTGAATAACTGCCTGTCTCCTGTGAATTTTGTCCAGCTGGTAGGAGCCAACAGAGTAGCCATGCTCCAGATCCCCTCAGTCAAACAGTGTCACCTTTCAGGACCCAGGAAGTGTGCTTTCTCTGAAGTGGCACCTGCCCTCTGGAATGAGGTTCTCCCTGAGATTCAGACAGCTCCCACCCTGATGGCATTCTGGAAGGCTTTAAAGACCCTGTTTTCCCAGGCCTTGGGATAGGGTTTATAGAACCCCCTTGTTAGATATGTTTGTCATATGTCACATATGTCTTGATGTAGTTGTCTGGATCTGCCATTTTATTTCCCTTTCTGTATTTCTATTTATTTTGTTGTATTTGTGTTATTTTTATACTGTGAGCTATCTGGAGTTGGGCAGCACCAAAGTCAAAAACAAATACTTATAAGGGACTCTAGGTATGTCGCTGAAAGGGCTCCCAATTGTACCCTGTTTCATGCAGAATAGTATTAAATGCTGCTTGATAGAATCCTGCTGGAATTTGTTTTTTTAAGAGAAGGTTTATGTGAACAGTAACCCAGAACCTGGATACAACATAACAATTGACTAAAACATCTGGCATCTTGGCTGCCTCTTACATCTTGGGCATTGTCCATTTATAGAAAGCTGATGGAGATAACAATTTTCTAATTAAGTCATAAACTAAGTCACTTACAGTGGTAAACCAAGCCAAGTCTGAGATGTAAACAGAATACATATCACTGTAAGTGTGAAATGTAAATACAAATCAAGCAGTGAGATGTTGTATTGCATGAAATTTGAGGGCCAACTGCATCTAAAGTCTCTCAAACTCTTCAAATTGTCCTATATTCATTTTAAAATGTAGGTCTGTAAGGAAACACATCATTTAAGGAGCAGTCATAGTAATCTCTAAATTGCTTCATGAAGAAAAACAGTTTTCTGAAACACATCAGAATAGACTGAAGCACCAAATTCTAGCATGTATTTGCCTGTGTCATAGAAATGAAAATATGTATCATTTGTAAAACCATTCAGGGAATAGTACAGATTAAGGAATCTCAATGCAGATTAAGGAATCTCAACAGGTTTAAATATTTAGAGTCATAAGAATTTCTTGCTTACACATTACAGGAATTTTGATACCTTGATAAGGTAACAAATATTCCTTAATGCAAGAACACCAATTTTAATTATTAGTAATAATAATTACTTTCAAATGGAAGAAAAACTTGTGTATAATTCTTGGTTACTTAGATTGTTGTCAAAACAAAGCGTGGAATGACAAGAAGTTTGTTCTTAATCTTTAGGAGATGCTATAAAATATAGCAGTCTTCTAATGCAAAGGTTTTGAAACAAGGTTGTCTCTTTCTTGGGCTCGTACTTTGAGTAGATGTTGAATAGTAGTGAAACCAAACCATAGGATAAAATATATCCTTTTTTTAGACTGAAATTTATGAAAAATTACAAGTTCCTGAAGTATATGGCACTAATATTTCCACCTCATTTTGATCATTACATAATGCCAAACTATGCTGTAATTTAAGATTCTTAAAAATATAGCATTACTAGCATA
Source organism: Python bivittatus (assembly GCF_059951505.1). Lineage (NCBI taxonomy): Eukaryota > Metazoa > Chordata > Lepidosauria > Squamata > Pythonidae > Python > Python bivittatus. Next base: position 23,328,165 of record NW_028277058.1, on the reverse strand, counting down.
TTACTACTAAATCATGTATGTGTTGCAGTGCAACAGTTGGGTGAAGATGATGATGTTGTATTTTGGATGAATTATTAAACTTTTCCACATTCCAAGCATGTTTACATTTAAACAGTGGTCTAGGAATCATTGCTCAGCAACTCCTACATATAAGTTCTACTAGAAAAGTAAACCACAATTAAACTGAACCACACATTCAGACTGTTCTACTTTTCACTTATAGCTTAAGTGGCAGGAAGAACAGTAAACCTGTCTATCAAGTGTCTGTAGTACTGTATGTGTGAAAATAGCTCAGCTGAAAGATCAATAGACTGGAAGACAGCTGGAAGCTTCACCCAACACCCTTCCTCCATCCTAATGTTTGCTACTGGTTATTTTTGGACAAAAGTTTACCAGTCTTCTGAATGACTGGTAGACAAGGTTACCATTCTTCTCATTCAGATTTTTAGAAAATTGGTGGACTTGTGTTCAGAAATAGCCTAAGTAACAAGTTACCCGTACAGGCAAATGTGGCTAAAGCCTGTCTCCCAGAGACCCATCCTTGCCCATTCCATCCCAACAAGTGGGTCTTCAGCACTAGTAATTGGTATCAAAGGAGGCATTGGTCACATGCCTCTCTTCTCCCCCAACTTCTTTTGCAGACAGGACCCCCTTTCTCTATTGCTAAGACAGAATAAGGGTTGGAAGTATGGTTGGTACTTTAAACTAGTTTGCACCATGCATAAGGGTGCTTTAGTTCTGTTGTGCAAAAGAGCCCTTAATGGGAACTCATTCTTTATCCTGTTGCTAATTGTTAGCATTTATTCTGCAGACTCAAAATGCCAAACTGGGGAGGTGGAAACAAATGTGGAACCTGTGGCAGAATAGTATACCATGCAGAAGAAGTCCAGTGTGATGGGAGAAGCTTCCACAGATGCTGCTTTCTTTGTAGTAAGTACCTATGAAACTCTTTTTGAACGATGTACCAGCATTTGAGCAGTATGAGTCCTAAGATCATAAATAGCAAGAACCTGAATTTAGTATTGAGCTATACAGTTGCCATCTTATGGCTCTGAAGAACAAATGTCAGAATGTAAAGTGATATAACTTGTCTTTTGCAAATTTGTGTCACATAGCTCTAGTGTGATTCATACAGACTCTGCCTTTGCAGAACAAATGTATTGTTAAGAGAATGCTTTCAGATAGTCATTTAGCTCTGACTAACACTAGCAGTTTTAAAAGAACAGCAAAGTAATATAATTCTGAAATGTATCACCATACCTGATAATGATACACAAGATTGTCACTTTGATCCATGTAGACAGCTTTGAATATAAACCTTATTACTTCAGCTTTACTAGCAGAAGGCAGAATTATTCCATCAAGATGCAGTTCTCATACTATAAGCTGTTGTAGCAATTTACATTTTAAATATCATTTTGAGAAGTTATTCACTAGTTTGGCTCTCTTCAGTGCTTATACCAAATAAGTTAATGATGTCATTTAGTTGATTTTCTATTTCAGCCTAGTGGAGGCAAAATTCTGTTGGGCTTTGCTGCAGAGGTTGTTGACTGCCTTTAAGAGCAGAGTTGATTGTGATCGTTCATCCTAGCAGGTGGTTAAAATGCTGAATTTTTGTACTAAAAAACTGAATTAGATGCTAAAACAAGAATAATTTCAAACAATCAGCTGATGCAGTTGTCACGAACAGTACTGTCATTTGATAAATGCTAATTGTAGCTTATATAAAATAAATGGGTAAATGACTAAACTGAAAGTTGAATGTACCTTGTAAAGATTCCAATTCAAGTAGAACCTGGGTCAAGTTTCAAGTGCTGTGAAAGATAACACTTGCAGTAAAATCCAAGAGGTAAATGGGAAGACCTGAGAAGAATAAGAAATACTTTTAAAAATTTTACACTCTGCTTTCAGATTGCTTCTTCACATTTTACAAAACTGAACATTGAGAAGGAATAGGTTTCAGGACTTGAATGATGAGTTTTTACAATTTGTTTATTGATAAGAGATGAGATATGGGAAGAAGATACCTTTTTTTTATTGAAACACTAAAGAAGGTGCTAAGTTACTGAAGTTGTTTATACTTGCCTGGGGGCAGGGGGGAGTCATTCTTTTATATATCTTTTTTCCCTTTTTTCTTTTCTTTTTTCTCTTTGTACTTCCTCTTTTCTTCATGCTTTATATTTTTCTTAGTTTGTATTGTCTTTTATCTTGTAAACTTTAATACAATTACTATAAAAAAAGAAGGAATAGGTTTCTAAAATATACAAAATACAGTGGTACCTCGGGTCACGAACGCTTCTGTTCACGACCAATTCGGGTCACGAACAGCACCGTCCGCAAAATTTTGCTTCCGTTCGCGAACACCGGATTGGGTGACGAACAGGATCCGCGGCCATTTTCCTTCCCGTGACACGTGGTCGTGGCTTCCTGTAGGGAGCGGGACTCTCCCTCCAAGCGATAACCACCTCCCCACCTGCCTTCCTGTCCTCCACGCCAGAAGTCGCGTCGAGCAAGGTTAGCTCTCTTCGTACTGTACTTTGTGTCATATTTTTGTGGTTTAAAAAAAAAAATAGATATGGCTCAGAACAGATTAACCGTAATTACATTGAACCTTATGGGAAAATTTGATTCGGGTCGCGGCCAATTCGGGTCACGACCAGAGTCGCAGAACGAATTAAGTTCGTGAACCGAGGTACCACTGTATACTTAATGAAGGAATACATAATTAAAATTAGCTTCTCTAGATGTGGGATTGAGCTCAAGAGCTTCTTTGTCAAAATACATGACTTGTAATTGGTAAATCCAATGAGTTTCAAAATTAGAAACATGATAGTGTCTTAGGAAAGTATGAAATGTACACTGTACACAATCTAAAATTAAACTGAAGCATGGAATCCAATTTAAATACCTGAACAAAATGAAATCAGAAACGAACAAAACCATTTCTGAAACACTGCAGTGATGCAGCTAAGCTCTGATGTGAAAAAGTGACTTCCAGACAGGACATGTCAATGAAACTGCATCTCTTTTCACTAAATTTTGCCAATAACAACCTGGTGGGGGAAAGGTGAAGGAGACAGACATAATTCCACAAAGAGTTAATTCTTTCATGCTACAATCCTGTTTTCCACTGACCTTAGCTTGAAAATTTAGAGTGGCTCTTCATTTGTATTAACATCTGGTTTGGCCCTGATGCCAGTGTTTCAATGTAGATGCTTTTATAGTCTTAGCTGTGGGTGAATCTAATTTACTGGGTAACCATTATAGTCTACTACTATATTTATTCTAAAATGCCTGTTTTTGATCAAATGCTTAAAGCAATACTGTTTTCAGCAAGTCTAAGTTGAAATATTTTACTCTGCACTTTCATAAAATGTGTATAATGGGGAACTGTAAGTGATTGTATAAAAGCTGCTTTTATTTGCTCATTAATATGGAGATACTGGCCTGTTTCCTAGCCAACTAAAGCAATCTACATCTAAAGAAGATTAAGTAATAAGCTAGTGATGATATTCTAGGACATGGATTTAAGTTGGCTTTGTATTTTAATAGTTTCACACGAAGTATTAATGGAACAGCTACAAAAATGTAGTCCTTGATTGGCATAAAGTTGTGGATATTTTGTAAAGAAGTGGCCTTGGGAACTGTTGCATGATTAAGCTTATTGGCACTGATATAAATGATAGTTCCATGAGTTTTGAAACAAGGAAGAAAAACTGCTGGTTCTTTCATAGCCTGGCAAAGTAAACTGAGTCAGGTTTCCCTTCTGCAGATGCAAATCGTAAAAGCCAAAGAGGGCTATTAAGAGTGTCTTAATAGAACAAAATGTAATAGTCATTTGAAGAACCAGCCCCCTCAGTTTTTCAGTAGACAGTAGCTTACTAAAAGATGCCACAAGTAAAAGAAACTTTCTTTCAGGTAATAAACAGATCTAATTTCTTCCTTAGTGATTTGCCGGAAAAACCTGGATAGCACGACTGTGGCCATGCATGATGAAGAAATATACTGCAAGTCTTGCTATGGGAAAAAATATGGTCCCAAAGGATATGGCTATGGGCAAGGAGCAGGCACTCTCAACATGGACAGAGGGGAAAGGCTTGGCATAAAACATGACAAGTAAGTGCAACAGTCATTTACTTCCAGCTGGCTGCAGTTTGAACTGTAGCAAATAACCGGATGCGGAAAATAGCAATCTCTTTCTCTTAGTCCTAGCTTGAGACGTTAGATACATACCATCACAGCCACCCTAAAGGAAAATGAAATAAAAAGATCACCCTGCTTCTATACTTGAGCGTGATGATCTGAGGCTGTTCAAGGGACCAGCATCTTGAGAAAATTGTCAGTTCTTTTTTTATTTGTATGTAATGGATTGTTACATCCTGTGAGAGCAAAGCTCAAAAAAGCAAGGATATCTTTTTGCAAAGATCAATTCCTGCTATTGACTAAAAAGTTTTATGATCAGATAGAAGACAGTGAGGAATGTTTAAGAAGTAGACTTCTATTTAGTCCCTTGTTGAATCGTGTTAAGTAAGATCTTAAATTTTAAGTGCCACATTTAGTGTTAGATTGAGCAGTCTTATAGTTCAGATGCAACAAACCATGGTTTCCTACTGGAGGAATATGGTTGTATGTTCTTCAGCTCACAAACTTGGCTGTAGTTACTTCCTCTTGTATCCAAACCAGCATGTACTGGCTTGCTTTCTGGTCATAGAGATAGACAAATTTAGTAACAATCGTAACCAAAGCATTGAAAGACTTATTGATCTATATAAATAGACCAATGTGTTATATCCTTTGCAGCCCATTTTACTCAAGCAAACCTGATCATTTATCTAAGGATTCCTTCTTTCACTTGCCACAGAAACATGGAAGGATTGGAGTTGCTATGCTCGTCTTTGACCGCAATAAAGATTTGATTCAAATTTGCTGCTGCCTCACTCATTACTGACTTGTGACCCTACTGGGATGGATAAAGGCAACCAGATCTGGACAATATATCCTCCCTTGCTGTCACTCTAAAGTAGAGCTATAGTTACTGTTAGGAGGAAAAATAAGAGACCCTGATTTTGCAGTACTGTTAATGGGAGCTTGGTCTAGCCTGCCTGTTCACTGCTGATTCAGGAAGACACTTATTTCAGGACTTCTTTTCATTTTAGCACACCTTCTCATCGACCTACAACAAGTCCAAATACTTCAAAATTTGCTCAGAAATTTGGAGGGGCAGAAAAATGTTCCAGATGTGATGACTCTGTGTATGCAGCTGAGAAAGTAATAGGAGCTGGAAAGGTAAGGCGACATATTCTTGCAAATGCCCTGCCAAACTATTCTGGATTTGCTTGGTAATTTAATTGAAACTAATAAACTTGACTTGTTAGAATTGGATTATTTGTTTTTTGCTTTAGATGAATTTGGTAAAAAAACACACCAGGGAATGGTGGCTAATTCATTTTCTCAAATGTATTTGTAACTGAATGCAAGTCTGAAATAATTTGTTTTCTTTTTAGCCTTGGCACAAAAATTGTTTTCGGTGTGCCAAGTGTGGTAAAAGTCTTGAATCAACAACTCTGACAGAGAAGGAGGGCGAAATCTATTGCAAAGGTAAGATAAAGTGTCTGAATTGTGCTAGTGCGAGATATGTAGCTTTGAATCTAAAAAGGAAAGGGTGTCGTTTATCACACTGATTTACCTTAAGCAGATAATATAAGTGATAGTATGCTCCAGTTATTGTCATATGGGACAGCTCTGTTGAATGGTGAGAGATCTTTATATATATTTGATGTAGCATCTGCACAAGATACATATATAGAGCGATTAGTTCACATCAATAAATGTAAAAGCACTTTGTAAACTGATATTCTCTGTATTAAAAGCCACCATATTTATAGTTGAATGGAACTAATAGTTTACTCTTCATCTTTGCAGGTTGTTATGCAAAGAACTTTGGCCCCAAAGGATTTGGGTATGGTCAGGGAGCTGGTGCTCTTGTTCATGCTCAGTGACACATTAGCTTCTTGGCACGAAGAGGGTTCTCTTTTTCCAAGGCACAACTTAAAATGCTGCCATTTACTGTGAAACAGCTATTGGCTTATGCTACTGCTTTTGCCTTAGGTATTGCATGTTTTCAAGTCTTGAAGCAGTTTTACATAACTTGTCAGTCAATTTCAATAAAGCTTTGTATTTAGATACTCATTTGTGTTGAAAGATCTGCTGGAGAAAATCATTCAGATTCCATTTCTTAAAGAACTGCAACTGTTCCTTTCTAAAATACATTTGAAACATCATGCAAGTATTTTATGACATCATAGAAAGTTGGTGTTAAAGTATATTAATCCAGTACAACTATGTTTGGGGTGCACCATGTAAGTGTTCCAGAAGTTCAGGAAACAAAAGATGTGATATCCCTAATATCCTCCAAGGATACAACTTCTGTTCCCCCCCCAAAAAAGAAAACAAATTGTGCGCATTGAGCATGTAGCTTTAAAGACACTTTGGAGGCATTTGACATGAAATAAGTCACCTGAATGATAATATTTCATTCTAATTAATACTTGATTCCAGCATTCTGAAGTGGAGTGACTAACCAAACTAAATGTTCAAAAATTTCATTGGATAAAATATCACTTCAGCCTTTAAACCTTTTAAAAAGACAATTTGGTGTAGTGCTTAAAGGTGCTGAGCTAAAAACTGGGAGGCCATGTGGGAAGAAGACAAGGGCAAACCCCTTCTGAAAATGTTGCTAAGAAAACTACAGGGAACTTGTCCAGGCAGTTGCCGGGAGTCAACACTGACTTGCAGACACCGCTCCCAATCAATTTTTTTTTTTTAATCTTTTAAGGAAAGGAAATCTTGACTTGGTGTTATAAAACAACAAAGAAAGTTACCCTTGAAGTTAGAAAAGCTCAGCTAGAAATCTACTCTTTAACATATTAACTGGTTGAGTGATTAGGTGCCATCAAGTCAGTGCTGACGCTTAGCAACCACTTAGGATGAGCTGGCCTTTTATTAACTACCTAATAGGAAACATTGAAACAAAGTCCAGATTCCACTGCAGCCTGAATTGGTGTGTGTAAGGAATAGGTCATTTACATGGAGTTTCTGAATTTAGCAAAATTAGGTATACCATGTCTAGGCAGCAGCAGGCTAGAAGTTATCTCTACTTCATTGCTCTCAAGTGTTCATCTGGATTTTTGCAGCCCAAATAGAACATGCTTAGTAAAATGTAACCCTTGACCAACACGGAAATAGAATCTGAATGTGGAAATTGTACTATTTATTTTCACGTTTTATAACCCACTTAATGTGTAATTCTTCAATCAGACACTAAGGAAGTCTTGCAAGACATCAGATTAGGAATATTTTTGGAATGGATATTGAATTTACTAGTACATAATTTACTTACATATAAAGATAGATCAGGAAACCATTTCAAAGTAGTCTGTTAAGCTCTCCGTAGCATACCTTCGGAAGCTTAATTTCTCTGCTAATGCCATTTGCCACATCTTTTAAACTTATAAATAAATAGCCTCATATTTATCAATGCTGCACTGCTTCCTTTCTGGCTACAGCCAACAACATTAACTCTTTAGATAGAACAGAGGTGTGCCTCTTTGTGGTGGCGAATGCCTGGGCCTAATATTTTTGAAAGGCTGAAGGCTGCAAAAGGATTTGTGGGCTTCAGGAGCCATCAAATATGGGTGTTTATTAACCCCACAGTAGCCAAATGGGCACTAAGCTACTTAATTAATTTTTATTATCAGAACTTACATATATTTAAATTTTAATGCTCATGTAGTAGAAAAGTAAGATTTATACAGACACTTGGCACACGTTGAATCCCATTAATTGACTTCTCTCCCATCTCATTAAGTTTCTAGCTCTACCAGTAGAGTCATTGGAATGTTTGACCGGGATATTACATTGTCACAATCACTGTCCCTGCAGTGTTGCTCTCATATCAGGCTCATGATGTTTTAAATAGAATAAGCATACTTGCATCTTACTTTAGGTACACCAGTGAACAGAGAATAGCGCATCAGCTCTAAATGGGAGTGCCATCTCATTCAGAACCAGCCAGGCTGATTTTCACAATTACGTTTTGTAACAATCTTACTAGTATTTTGTAATGTCTTAATGTCAAACCTGTAATGTCTTAGAACAACAGGTGTGGATTTGGCCAGGAGCAAAAGATTCAGGCATTAACTGATGGTAAAGTTTGAGCTGTGGACAGTTAATGAACTCCATAGTCATGACCTACGTGTCTAAACTGTATTGAAAAGTTGCCAGTAGGCAAGCACAGGAACTTCAGGTTCATTGAGGTGCCTACCTGTCCATCCTTGCAGAAAAGAAAATGCATATTTTGAACTGGGCAATATACAATATGTGATAGGAAATACCCTACAGTTATGAAGTATCATGTCTTTAGATTGACCTTTAACTGAATTGCCACTTGTTTGTCCCACAAATCCTGTACATGGTTTTGAAATGATTAACTGATCAGTCTAAATTCAGACATGATAAGCACCGGGAAGGGTTATATTTATTTCAAAAATCAGCTATTGCATTTTCTATTTGAACCTTAATGTAAATGTTCCCAAATCTCTGTGTCCTGAGGGACATGTGGCTTTTGCCTGGCCTGTTGCCTCTTTTCATCCAGTCTTAATGCTGTCCCTCACTCTGGGGCTAAAACTATATTTCAATGTTTGAAGTGTTTCTCCTGCTTGAATTCCTTAGGTCCCTAGTTCACTCAAACACAACTTCACCCACTGCTACTTTAGGTTGATGAAGGATCAAGCAAAGTTACAAAAATACAAATCCTAGCAACATTATTCTCATTCTAGGATTGTAAAAACTGTGTAATCTTGCCTTGTGTGATGATTTAACTATATCAGTGTTCAAAGGGTTGAATGCTGTCATTCTTGAGGATTCTATGAATTGATAGGTGAATGTCTCTGGGATACTTTGACATCTGACAGTCTTCAAAATATAAAAATCTAGGATTTAGCACTTGCAGCGGAATTATTCGAAATGTAGGAAATTTGGAGTATGTTGAAACTGTAAAACATTTCTGCTGCAAGCTTGATGAACAGGAAGACCTACCTTCAGGGAAGAGGCCATTGCCCAATCTTGCTGGGAAGCTGCAAACAAGATCTCTGTTAAGTACAGTTTCAAAAGCCTGAAGAATACAGAAGGACAATGCCTTCCACATGGAAGAAAGCCTGGACGTTGAATTTAACTATGTATTGGTTTCCAACATAGCAACTGGATAGTTGTACAATTATCATTTGGGGAGAAAATGCAGAACTTTGCCAAGAGGATGGAAGAGATTGAGAAGCAATGTATCTCTTAACGTTGCTCTCTGCTTCAGAGATCTCAGACCTATCATATATTTTTGCATCAAGGGGAAAAGTAGTGGTGGGCAATAGAATTAAGCATTGGCTAAAGCTCCAACTATTTCTGTATTTTTCCCAGAATGCCAGAGAACTCAGAGGCATTTCAGGAAAAACAAAATGGCTGCTGAAAATTCAGCAAAAGCTTTCCTTCTCAGCACTCTAGGAAAAATACTAACAACTGACACCAGCTCCACCCTGCCCTTTGGACTTCAGTCATATGAAGCAAATGCAGAGCCCTAAACTTCAGAAAGACAAGTTGATGCTAGCCAGTGACATACTTTTACGTAAAAACTAGTTTTGCTAAGATAACATGCTGCAGTATGATATCTGCAAGCAGAGATAGACCTCTTGGGAAATACCTTCAACCAAATGAGTGTTTCTCTGAGATTATGTCAACTGTGGAGGGCAGCCCGTGAAGCCAGGAAAGATGCAATGCCGTGTGCATGTTTTTGCACACTCCAAAAATTTTCCCTTTGAACTGGGATCTCTGCACAGCCCTTGTATCTTGTGTAGCACCATTGAAGTCTACTACCAGCCCATTAGAGAATCTAAGCACAGGAATTTGTAATAGACTATCTCTATTCCAACTTTTCACACACTTTAGAGTAAGGTCACAACTAAGAACGTCAAACCCATGAAATAAAAGGGTGACTTTCTGCACAAAATAGATACAAGTCATTCCAGGAATTTGCTCTTGGAAGCCAGAGGTGGTGGTTCTGTGGCTGGATGTTGAAGTCCCACCTATTAGTGATGCTTTTAATGGAACTCCTGATGGTAATTATTTATATCCTCAAGATTATTGTAACCAAAATCACGGGAACACTTGTCTGTTCCTAGGCATATGGGAGGTAGCATTTGCTTGATTACCACCATATTCATACTATTTGGATTGTGTAAATCATGCAAGCCCCTAAAAGTAGTGGGTGAAAACAAAAGGATGAAGATGGATACACTGGTTTCCAATGAATCAGAATTTTCATTATTTTGTAATTTCATTCAACATATTAAATATGGTGAAATATATAACCATTTGATCTGATTCTAGCAGATACATTGTTCAGCTGAATAATACTACATCTGTACAGTTGAGGCAATTCCACACAGATATTCAATAAGTTACTATGAAAGTTTAGATGGCTCTTGGTCCCTTTCCAATTGTCTACAAACCAAAGCTGCAGGAATCAATCTCTGTGATTCAATTTGCATAATTGCACAGACCATTTGCAGACAGTTGTCATTGCGTAAACTTCAACCGCTGTCTCTGCTCCTTATGTGAAGGTGTTTGTTCCCACAAATTCCAGCTGTATTGGAAGTACCACAACATATATGACCAAGAGCAAAGAAAATATCCCTGCTAGCAAACATTACAATCCATTTGAGAACTTTGTCCTTTTCCCTATTTACAATGCACAACAGTTATTCCACTGTATCTCAAAACATTTACTCGTTAACTTTCAAGACAAATTGTAGAGTGATGTGCATTTCATAGTTAAGGCAGAATTCTTACTCAGGTGTTCAAAAATTGAGGGAACTTTTCTCCTTTTATCAATCAAATAGTATTAGCCTCCTTAGGACATGCATAGTAATAGCACAGGTGTCATAAGCAAAAAGCCCTTTGCAGGTGAACAAGGGTCCTGAGTAACAGAATTGCAGGAAGCCTTTTTTCAGGCATACATATGCACTATTTATCAGTGTTCTGAGGCTAATGTCACGAGTGACATCTATGAGGTGGGTTTACCAAAGCAAGTGTGAGTTTTCCCAGTTTTGATATATCTGCAAAAGGCAAGATTAACTGCCATTAAGCACTTCCTGCTTTTTCTTGGATCTCAAGACCAGGGAGGTGATAAGAAGGTAAAGGTAGAACTGCAGGACAGTCTGTAAAAATAATTTTCTCCCCCTTCAACAATTGCATTTATTTTTCCTTCTCTTTCTCATGTATTTAGTAAAAACATTAATGAAGTAGATAATTTTTTTTACTTTAATCAGGATAGATTAAAAGAGCTATGGTCGTTTGTCAAGTTGATAGAAACCTGACACTTGAGGAGAAACAAGAGCCTCCTAATTTGGGTTCAGTCAGATTCTAAAGGTTAAGAGAAGAGATCCTACAGAGCTGGGCCACTTGACCATAACAAGCAGAGACAGTAAACAAAGCAAGTGCAAAAGCTAAGAGAAACACTAGTATCTAGGAGACAAATATTTGATTAATAACTTACAAAAATGACAACTTTATGGAAGGAGAACTATTTTATTAAACCTTTTACAGATTTTGTTCACAATGTAATACATCAGTCTTAACAGTAAAATAATACTTGGCACAGTTATAAATAAATTAGAAAAGCAAAATACTCAATTTAAAACAGTGATGCACTTTTAATGCATATTAATTGTTGAAAAGAAAATCATGGGGAGAAAGTTGTGCACTGGAAAACTTAAAACCTGCATAATATATGTATAATTTTTCTAGGTCACAGACAATATGTTAATCCTTAGTAGATCAATGAATGTCAAACTTCTAATCCTTTTAATTGGGTTCACAGAGGCCTTAAGGTGATGTATTGTGCAGCAATACATTCAACAAGCAGAAAAATGCTCTACAGGTTTTCCCCTTTCAAATTTCAGAATATACATTTCAAAATTTTTGGCAATAGAATAATTCTAGGTGTCTTAAATATTGAATCTTTATCTTCCACTATTTTTTCTCTGACAATTATGCAGAGTGCAAAAAGACGATTTATACTTCTTCCCCACTTAAGTAGGATTTACTTTTTCTTGTAATGAAGGACACAATTATTCGGACAAGGACTATATGGTACACATTTTTAGATATAGCAGAAGAACTACAAATATATGTAACATCAATCTTCTGAGGCCTTTCAAAAGTAATTGTTTCTGTGGAAATACAGTGGTACCTCAGTTCACGAACGCTTCTGTTCACGAACAATTCGTTTCATGAACAGCTCCGTTCGCAAAATTTTGCCTCCGTTCACAAACGCCGGACTGGGTGACGAACAGGATCCGCGGCCATTTTCCCTCCCGTGACATGTGGTCGTGGCTTCCTATAGGGAGGGGGACTCTCCCTCCAAGCAGTAACCGCCTCCCCACCCACCTTCCTGTCCTCCACGCCAGAAGTCGCGTCGAGCAAGGTTAGCTTTCTCTCTCTTCGTACTGTACTTTGTGTCATATTTTTGCGGTTTAAAAAACAACAACATATGGTTCAGAACGGATTAACCGTAATTACATTGAACCTTATGGGGAAATTTGATTCGGGACGCGATCAAAAATCGGGTCGCGACCAAATTCGGAGGGGTCAGAACGGATTAACCGTATTTACATTGAACCTTATGGGAAAATTTGATTCGGTTCACGACCAATTCAGTTCACGACCAGAGTCACGGAACAAATTAAGTTCGTGAACTGAGGTACCACTGTACATTTCCCCCAAAACAGAACCAAGGGTATTAAGACTGCAATCCTAAACATGCTTATTAAAGGAGAAAATAAGTAGGGTTTACTTCTCATTAAGCTTGCTGAGGATTGAGGTATTAAAATATGAAACACAGTGCTGCCCAATCTTTTTCACCTTTGAAATTAAAAGTTAGAAGGAATGATGCAAGAATATTAAATTCTTACTATTTTTCTAACATGTATCTGTCAAACTGGCACAGGCCTTTTGCCTCCCTGCACCTAACTTCAATTTCTTAACCTCAACATTAGCATGTTATAAATAAGTTGAAGTTTCCCAATAGCCAAGTTATACTAAGGTTGCATTTCTGTAAATCTTGATATCTGGTACTTGCAAACTATGGACACCTGGCAATCAAAGAAACACCTTGAAGGGGGAAAAGCATACTTGCAAATACTGAACATCAACTATTTACAGTTTCACTGCTCCTCTTTCTAAGGCAAGGGGTGGGAATACCACTGGATTGCTTTAATACCTGTAATCTTGATATTACAGGAAATGCTAGTTTTGCCAAGCATCAAACATGCAGTGAAGATGCAGGGTACAGTGCCTATTAATAGCAATATTGATCATTACTAAAAAGTCCATTAGATATCATCCTACATTTTTTGTTGAATAAAATGAAATGAGCAGCTTTTAAATATACTAACATACACACATGTACACACACACTTACGAAAACTAGTTGATAAATTATTTATATACAGATACACATTCTTTACACTGGTCTCTATTTCTGTATTAAAGATCCCTTCCCCAAATCCTCCTCACAGGATTCTTGAACCACTATGTTGCTACAGCACTTAAGAGAACTAAACATATTTCAAGTCTCTCTGTAAACAATATTTAAGGAAGCAGTGAAAAATTCACAAGGAATATATAAAATGCTGTAACTGAAAATCAGTGCATCACATTCAACAACAAAAAATCGCTTCTGGAATGTGACTTTACACCACTCCTTGTCTTTCAAATATACATAAATTTCATAATTTGAAACGAACAAATACAATGTTTATTGTATTTTCCAACTTACCAACATACTATATAATTCATGACGCCTGTAATATCATTGTTCACTTACATGTGCTACAGGAATTTGTTTTAGCTTAAATTTATCTTTTTTAAAAAATTATTTTAACCTATCTGTACTTCTTGGGAACTGCATCCAATAACAATCATATCATAATTACTATCAATTTACCTTTTCACTTTTGGCTCCCATATAACATCTTGTTGTGTTTTCCAATTCTCTAATAACGGTAGAATATATCATGCACAATGTCTCACATTACTTATGAAACAAAGTTGTATTAACAGCATATATTACATTTTTCCTTAATTTTTGCAGATCATATTTTATTTTGTAGTCTAATTTTAAAAAGTATCACCATGCACCTAAGTGGTGTTTTATGTTAGGCAGAGAAGTTTATCTCTTTTATGTTGCTTTTTCTGCCCAGGATATACAATTTCATATAAGATTTATTATGAGTAATTTATTGTATCAGAAACAAATCAGCCCTAACAACTGATAGCAATTACCATTATATTTAGGTAAGAGTTTTGTGACCAACATTCTGCTTCTGCAACTTCACACTTTATGGTAGATCCCAACAAAATTACATGATTCATCACAGTATTTAATGCACATTTTTCAATGCACATAATACTACAGCAAATCTATACAAAAATTCCATTGCAGTAAATATAATACAATGATCTCAAGATCTGATAGCTTCAAAAAATTTAACTTTAACTTTGAATGAAACAGTTCAAATTATGAAATAAATATTGAATCTTCAGCACAGCATGATTTTATTCTGTTTGCACTTTTAACAATTCATGCTTCATTGTGAAAATAAAAAATAATTGCGTGAATATGTCTTTCTGAGTTATTCCTGTAGTTAAGAACAGTTAAAATTCCCTTCTTCTTCCTCATTGTCAGGATTGTCACTTTATTCTGTCCTTTTTTAAACTTCTGTTAATAAAACAGATGCAAAGAAGGTGCCATTAGATTCACTGTTAGCTCTATTCATAACATGCTACTGTTCAAGGGACGTGGATTCAAAAGAAACAAACTTCCAGGCACCACTCAGATATGATACGCTCACAGATTGGAAGTGGGTGTTACACCAGCTGGTAGCCAGTTCCAGATGTTTGGTCATATTCTATTGTATACTGTCGTGTCCAGTCCACAATAACAGGACGAAAAAGACCGCAGCATCTGAATTCAAAGAAGTCTATAATATTTCTTATACATCCATGGCTAAAAAGAAAGCAAAAAACAAAAAATGGCATATGTACTTAATATTGCAATTAACATATGCAATGTTACCTATATTAATAATATGATTTTCACAGTAAGTATTGTGCCTGTTGATACTGAAAACATTCACTGTTACTGAACTGATGCAGTTATAAGCTGTTAATTGAGTTCCTGATTCAAATAGCTTGTTAGGAGACTTACATACACTGTCTTTTCTCAGCCTTGTCATGGGGACTGTGCTACCAATCCAGTATTTTGGGTTTCCAAAAGGACTAATTTGATACTATATTCAAGGAGTAATACATGCCATATAGCATTAGTTCTGATGGAACCCAAATTACAGAAGTGGCAGTAGAACATAGCTCTGAGAAGAAAGCATGGAACAGCAGCTGGGAGTGAAAATGGAGCGCTATATGAAGGCTGGGAGAATGAGTAAAGACTTAAGGAAAAAATAACAAATGCAATGAAATCTTTTCTGGAATTTTATTGGAAAGGGAAACTTGGAAATTTAAGTAGATTCATAGATAATGATTAATGTAAATTGCAGGTAATATTTTTCAGATCATGCATAAGACTATTAATTTTTTGATGAAATTAGATTACTGTTGTTTTGACCATACAATAGGTATTATCTGAATTTCAAAGAGTTGAGGAGAGAGAAATGAGATAACAGAGGTACAGTGATCTGGAACTAGACAAAGTTTGAGGAATTCAAGGGAATATTAGAAAATAGGACCATTTGTCATGGGCCATAAAGAAGTAATTTAAAAGCATATTTTGAGGTGTTTTTGTTCATTCACAAATGAAGTACTCCTCTGTATCTATGCTACAAAACAACTAAGCTGCTTCAAGGACCAGCATATCCAGAAAACACTCCTGCCATGATAGCAGCAAAGCCAACTGGAACTTGTGAATGAAGCTTCTCAGTGAATGATTCTTACAGTCCTATTATAACCCTGGTTGGATCCAAAGTTTGTCATCCTTAAGATTATAATTTGAGCAGACTCTTAGATTTAAAAAGCTGAAATTAAGTCACAAATTAAGTCAATTTGAATGGAGTAGCAGCTAGTAAAATTGGATACTTAATCCACAAGCTATTTTTTGGCCACTTAGCTGTTTTTTCTTCCATGTAAAATTCCATACCATCACCACATAAACCCGTGAAGTATTATTTTTTTGGTTTGTTATATTTCATTGAAAAATTTAAAAAAAAATTAAAAACCTACACAAGCTGATTGATTAGTGGTCTCTCATATCTAACCTGTTTCATCTTAAGTATCATATGAACATTTAAATAAACAGGCATTTAAACACTATCTTATTCATATACTTACTTAAATGGACTTTCAATAGATGTTGTTGTAACTTTAAAGTGCTTATATCGTCTGGCATTCATTCTTTCATTTGTAGTAATACCTAAACAAGAAATCTAGGAAAAAACAAAACAGCCAACCAATATTTAGAAACATTGAGATTACAGGAATATCAAGCCACTAAAAACAGAATCAATATTCATTTAGAGTTGCAGAAAATAATGAAAATTACTATTTTTTCTGATTGTATGACAACATAATTTGTTTTTTCACACACAATTAGATTTTCAATACATTACAGCTACCCTAATAGCTACTCTGAACCAAGTTAAATACCAAGCCAACATCTGAGTCAATGCTTCCTTTGTGAAATATTTAAGAGATAACTAATAGGACAGTGTAATACATTTGATTGGGCAAAGGAGTTTCAAAACTTGGAGCAGTGTGAACACAACCCTTGGTGCCAGTGACTCATGAAACAACCATGCCTCCTTCCAGGCAGTCTTTTACAGACAGGTACTGCACTCACACATTTCCCAAAACGGGATTCTTAATGGAACCCAAAACACTGTACAGTCCTAATAACTATGGGGTTGTGATAACATATAATTAGCATTAAAGTATTCCCTTTTCATAAAAAAAAATTCTCTTCATCTAACTGTATTTTGCTTTTTACTAGATATAGGTGTAATTTAACAAAATGGCATGTGCATTTTATGAATAAATTAAAATAGTACTTAAAACCAAACTGTACAAACAAAAATGTCAGGAAAGGTGTTTTTTTTTTTAAGTATTCAGCTGAACTTTCAAGGACTAGCAATACTAACAAACACACACACACACACATACACACACAAAACAAAACAGTGAAACATGAAATCAAACTACTAAAATATTACTCAGATAGGGATGACCAGATCAATGGCTCTCACTATTAATAGAAGGAACACTTCCAAGATCAGACCCGGGCTTTCTAAACACTAATGGCATTTTAGGTTCATTATTCAGCTCAACTTCATGTTCTCAGAAATTTTGGGAGTAAAGTCTTACTGACAATATGGAATTATCTTTCACAAACAGAACAGTTGCATCTAGTATGTACTTCTGTAAGTTTTTTCTAGCTTCTTATATGTTTCTTCCACTTATAATAGTTTATAATAAAAGATCCATGGGAACAGATTTAAAATCACAATTTGCCCTTCATCATTTGATCTACTAAACTAACCACAACCTACAGAAATAGTGTCAAATTCAGTTCCATCCAAACTTAAGAAATCAATTCATTTAAGATTTGGTAATTTGTATTAAACAGAAGAATAGCTAGGAGAGAATATATACATACTTATTTTCTGTGGCAAGAAACATTCCATATATTCAACAGAAGATTCCTGTACTGTGTGTACATAGTAAGTTTTTTTTTCCTACCTGATACATTTGACACATTAGTAGTACAGCAACCCACATGAAATGAAACACACTGTTCAAAAACATCCAGAACATCCAGGGCGAACAAGTGGCAATTTGGGTAATGTATGTCCAAAAACCATCTGTTGTGTAACTGGTGTGACAATGGATTCCCCAGTCTAAAATAAATATACATATATATCACAGTTTTAGAAAATATTCCGTACTGTTTTCCTTTCGGTGGTTAAATTGAATTTTTTTCTCCAAGAGTAAACTATACAATAATAATTTCAAAATGAAAGAGATTTAATAATAAAAATCAGATAAATAGATAAATCAATATGAAGAAAAATATACAAAATTGATGCACAGAGCACAGATACATTGATTTAAGCTAGGCAAATATGTGAAACAAGAAAACTAAACTTACAAGAGATACATCCATAAATCATCCAGCAAATCATGAAGAGTAAAAAGAATAGATACCCCATGAAATAACGATGATTGCCTGCTCCTGAAAAAAAATAAAGTATTGCAACAAAACATTCACTTTTGTACTACATTATTAAGACAACAAAGATAATGCACAGGCCTAACTCTTCTGCCATAATGTTTAAGAGAATGTTGTTTGCACCACATCAGGTGATTTGCAAATAAATCACAAGCCTCAACCAATGAAGACAGACATACTGAAATGAATCAATTGTACTAATGAGCATAAATATGAAATATAAAACCAGATGTTTTGCTCAATGTTTTTCTTATTATCCCCTGAGATGGCAACACAATACAAAAATTAGTACTGGAAATTATTCAAATGCAAACTTTAAAATTATGGGTTGCATTCTACATTTTGACCAACCTATGAGAATAATCCATCACAAGAGTTTCAATCAAGATGCTACAGCTGCTGAAAAGGAGAGTATACGCCCTGCAGATTTCTCAACCTTGTATAGCCCCAGAACTTTCTCCTGGAGATCTGAACAAATGGATCCTGTCTATCTGACAGATGCTGATTCCCAAGTTTACGTTTTAAGTTTTGCAGTTACCAATATTTTATAAATCATACTATTTTATGAATCATACTGTTTATAAAATGTACCTTCCTCTACCCCAAATCTAGCCCTACTCTAATTATTTAGCAGTTAGTTATTGAATTCTGTTGTTTTTATCAACATGTTTCATCTCAAAGGTTTCTACCAAATTCGTATTTAAATATCATGTTAGGTGAAAGCTGGAGATAACTACTAAGTTAAAAATTTGACTCTTTTCAGATTTAACAATCAATTTCTACCTACATTATTATATAAAGTACTGTATGGCTGTATTTGTTAATGGCTCAAATTCATTAAAGCACCTCACCCCCAAGGGATTTATTTACTCCTCTTACATTTTTGCAACATTAATCCAGCACACTATCATAATAATAGTGCCAATATCATAAACACTGTCTAGAAGAAGACTTATCCAAAGCATAGGGTTAATTATTACTTCTATAACATCCCTGAACTTAGAATGACAAGAATTGGAGCTTCTTAATCATTCCTGAAGTAGTCCTACCCAACTGTACTGTATTATATGATTACTATTTAAATTGTATGTCTCTATGAAGAAAAATGCTTGCCAAACTTTACTGGGTAATCTGAAGAAGAAAACATTGCTTTCCAAGACTCTCATAAATGGAAATAATTTGAGATGTGGAATGATTTACATGCATAAATGATTCTCTACAACAGCTAAAAATTATACCTTTTGAAATAATACATAAAATGTCTGTGGCCTCTCATTCCCAACACTGTTTTCTTACACATTTTTCTGTATTACTGCAATAATGGAACTGGCTGCAAAATAGTACACACATCCATTTTCTTGCCTTGCCCAAACTAATTCTGACAAGCTCTGCATTGCATAGATATATGCAAAATGTTCCATTTCAGGGGTAGACTATTCTGGAGAACATAGATCAGGCTGTTTTAGGAAGGTACAGTTTTCTTGATGTAAATCCTTATAGGATGGAGTTGCTGTTTATCAGTGAACATCTGCAGCAGTCCCAATAGTTACTTTTGATGGGGTTGGATTACCCCCACCACCACCACCCCAAAAGAAAATCTGGTATGGGACTTGGTAGTCCTCCTGGATTCTTGGCTTCTGCTGAAACAGCAGGTAGGGGCCTTTCTCCAGTTTTGGCTGGTGACCACTTATGATCTTATCTTGAACAAGATGCCTTGCTGACAGTTACCTATGACCTGATTACCAACATTAGACATTGGGCTACTGTAATATGCTCTACATGGGGCTTCCTTTGAAGATAACCTGGAAGCTGCAACTGGTAGAAAACAGAGCAGCAAGATTGCTGATCCCATTATCCTGTTAGCATAGAATAACACTGCACTGGTCACCAATAGACTTTGCAGCCCAATTGAAAGTGATGGTCATTATCTTTCAAGCCCTCATGATGCAATAATGTCTTGCTTGTCCAGTTCAGGCATAAGGAGAGGCTTGCTGAAACTCCCCCCTTCTCATAGGTTTCATGAGGTGTAGACCAGATAACAAATCTTAGTGATGGCCCACAGTTTAAGGAACATCTTACCTGCCAAAAGTTCAGGTGGCTGCAACTACCTTCTTTTAGGAAGTTTGTTAAATTGGTAGAATGCGAGTGAAATTTAGCCTGTTGTTCTTTTTGAATGTCCTTATCATTTTAATTTTGTTTTTATTGTGTTGTATTCTGAACTGTTATATGCCACCCAGAGTCAGTATGGATTGGGACAGCTTATAAATATTGTTAAATAACTAAACATATCTTCAGGAAAGAAAGCAATCTGGAAAACTATTGGATCATACCTGGTACAATCAGAGTAGCATGGCCTGGAGCTGAAATGGAACATTCTGGAGTTCTGCGCATACCAAATGCACAGGCAAAAGACTGGCTATGCTCACTTACTTCTCCAGAATAAAAATGCATTGCTGGGTACATAAAAACTAAAGTACCATGTTATGTTTAAAATAAAAAGCAAATTTGATAAATAAAATAAACACACTGGACAGTATCTTTAAACAATACTTACTTACCTACACAGTTACCAACCCATGGACAGTGGTGATCAAACTTGGCTATACATCGATTGCATACACCACAATGTTTGGACCTCACTGGTTTCCGTATCTGTTTGACAGATTTTAATATGCATACTATGTAACAAAAACTTTACAAATATATATGAAATTTTTAATATGCAGTGTCATCAAGAATTGTAGATGTGACCTTATTAAAAAAATCCTTTAGATTTTAAGCCTATTTCACTATGTGGCACTGGGTATATGTGTGTGTATGTGAGAGAGAGAGAGAGAGAAAGAGGGAGACAGAGGGAAAGAATATTAATTTAAACTGGAGCTTCCTTTTTATATAAATTCAGTGGTTTAAAAGAATATAGATAATTTGAAACTGAATAATTGGTTTTGAAATAGCCAAACATGAACTGGAATTTCATCCCCTCTTCCCCGGTTCTTTCTTTAAGCTGTCAACATTGACAGAATCCTGATCTTGAGATATAAATAGCTCAGAGTTTACTAATGAAAAAATTATTTTACTGATTAATAATGAAGTCTTAAGGAAATTTATGGTTATCTAAAGATCAACTGATTACCCGTGAATAATAAATTTTAAGATACAGGGGAAAAAAACTGAACAAGAGACAAAGTTTCAGTATTATGCATGAACATATTTCATCAAAACAAATGTTATATCACACATACCAATGAAGTAAAACATTAGTGTAGGAAGTATAAAATTACGCTTTTAATTTCCTAAATTAGAAACTATATAAAAGTTAGATCTAATGTCTCAAAACTATCAAGATTAACATTCTGCCACATGTAGTGTCAATACTTTTTTTTTTTTTTTACTTCATATATAGAAGTATATGTTGCAGAAACTGTAGGCGTTTCTACAATATTCCTATGTACTGAATCACTTATAAAGCCCACCAATTTAGTTTGACACATCATGATTGTGCTTTTCCTTTCAAAACTATAGATTTTGCCCAAAGCACCCTGCTTTAGGGCATTATTCAGATTAATCTTAAGCTTATATACTGGATAACTAAGCTCCATACAAAAACATATTGTATATGATTTACAGAATTATAATAAAACTGCAAAATTCATCTGTAATTGCTGATAGAAACATACTCATAGTTCATGGTTGATACTTCACATTTAGACTACATATACTGAACATTTAGAAGTACTGTAGATGAGAAAACAAGCTACAGAAAGGTAACATCTACATGTCAATGAACCAATGTAATAGTTTGAATGTTCCATCTTTCCAAAGGAAAAATGAAAGAAGCAGGCTTAAGACAGAAAATGTATATGATGCAGCCTAGCCATCATCTGGAACTCAGCATGAAATATGTCATGCATAATTATAAAAGTACTGTAGTTATATTAGACTGACAATATGGGAGTAGGATGAGGGCAATAATTTAATGGGTGGAATGAAAATGACAAATTAGCAGCAAAAATAACAGGAAAGTCTGGTAGCAGTAATTGAATTGAATATTTATTACAACTTATATGCTGTTCCATTTCCAGAGACACTGAGTGGCTTGCAGTATCAACATCATAAGATTAAAAACAAAAATTAATACAAATATAACCGTTCAGTCCAACGTGAGACCATTTCAAGTAGCACAATCTTACTTGTCCCCAAGTGCATTTCTTAAGAGCCATGCTTTGTTTTTGTTTTGGCTGTCCAATAAGAAAAAAGAGATGGTCCAGATATCTGAGGTTGAACTATTTCAAAGGATAGGAGCTATCAATAAGGCAACTTAATTCTGGGATGCCTAAAGTGGCATCCCTCAGTAGTGGAACCTCAGCAAGTCCTCTCTCCTAGATCTTATTGGACAGGTCAATTCAACTTAGAGAAGGTAGTCACAGAGATACCAAGATCCTGAACCAGGTAGTGGCAAAGAGCATTTTGAAATGTACCCAGAAGGTAGCTGGCAGCCAGTGCAGCTCTCATTGTAGTGATGTTGCATCGGCAAACCTTGGTGCACCTGTAACTATCCATCTGCTGCATGCTTCACCATATGTGTTCAGGGGCAGCCCCATATACACCACATTGCATTAAGCCGGTGACAAGGGCATGAGTGACTTGAGAAAAGCCTCCTGATCCAGGAAAGGCAGCAACTTGACCATGAGATGAAATGATGCAAAGATCCTCGTGGCCACTGCCTCCATCTGCTGTTAAAGTGGGAGCCATGACTCCAAGGGGACACCCAAGTTGACAACGAGCTCTACCTGGGGAAGCACTACCCCACCTAGAGTCAAAGATGGACTAACTCTGGACTCAGTTGTCTTACAAATCCACAGCCATATTTGTCTTGGTAAGATTCAGTCTAAATCCGTTTCTCCCATCCAGACCCTAAGCATCTCCAGGCACCAAGTCAGGATCTCCACATCTCTTGCCTGGCCAAGGTTGTGATATATAACTTGTTATTATCAGCATATCAATGATACCTCACTTTGTTCAAGAGGATGTCCTCTCCCAGCAGCTTCATGTAGATATTAAGCTGTGCAGCATAATGGTATGGCTGAGAATTTGATCTTTCTCTAATTACTACCACAGACTGGCACTGGCCACTCGAGGACAAGAATCACTGAAAAACAGTGTTCACCACTCCCAAACCTTGTAGCTGGCCCAGGAGGATACCACCGTCAATGGTATCAAAGGCTGCCAAAAGACTGAGCAGCATCAGGATAATCTGATTTCCACCATTCTAGTCCTGCCAATGGTCTTCAACAAGAGTGACCAAAGCAGTTTCAGTCACACACTGAGGCCTCATAAAATTATAAATATTATAAAATATTTGATTCACATCCAATGCAGTTAGCTAAGATAGAGGTGGAAGTGAAAGCAAGTAACACTAGTACTCATGTTGCTGTGGAGATACCTTCAAGAACCAGAACCAGACAGTAACATAGCCCTTGGTCTAGTTACAGTTTGAAGCAATTTTAAGCAATAGAATTAGAACTCCAGACTTTAGAACTGTAACCTAAAGTTGCCATGATGATATTTACGAATGACACAATATAATGAAGTACAAGCAATTATTGCAATTGTGTCTACTGAATACTGTAGAAACAGCAATCTTATCATTAATGGTTTCAATACACAGTGCACTTAGGAAATTAGGGAAATTCATTTGCTTCACATTCTGAAGTAAGATGACTTTGTATTTCTGACCAGAGTTTGGATTAGAACAGAGATAATTGGATTAGCTTGCACAGCTGCAAACCTTTCCATATTCCTGATGTACTTGAAGCCAGTTTATGAGTGTGACAGCTATCACAGAGATAGCACAAGCACTACAAACAGCTGCTTCCTGATACAATCAAAATGTAGGCATTCAAAATGTGTCCTCAACATCACTGCAACATGTCTTCTTCCCAAGGGCTAAGAAGGTAATGTTTTTTTAAAAAGTTAGCCACTGAACTACTTGTACATCTCTAAGTAATTGGTTAATTAAATTTTAAATTTTCCTTTAGAAAATATATGTGTATGGGTGCATGCACACATGTAATTGAGTAGAATGAACTAGCCAAAGTGAAATGGAATAGTACTTATCCTTCCCATTACTTCTACTGTAGCCAAATGAAATTCAACTGCTGGTAAGCAGCTATGGAACTCAGTGGTGACACACAGGTTGAATACATTGGCATGTCTTCCCCAAGGCTCCAATGGAATTTATGCAAAATGTTCTGTTGATGAAGACAAAGGACAAAATGGTCCCATTCAAGATATGGAACATCTATATTTAAAATGGTGCCCAGCTAGGGGTAGCATTTTAGCTGCTGTGATGTATTTGTTGTTTTGGAAATGGTTAGCCAGATGGATGTGAGAGAAGGGAAAAGGAAGGCATAAGGTAAGAAGAGGTATTAGATAGTAATTGACTGATGAAGGTGAGAGGAGTATCAAGACAGAGCAGATGGAATATGGTAATGGTCCTCTGATTGAAGGAGAAAGATGACAGCATAGCCCTGAGCCTGGATTGGACCAGAAGGTAGCACAGAAGTTCTTGGATTACAACATGGTTGGTGAGCTGCACTGTGACACCATCAGTGTGGGAATCCATAGGAGAATGGAAGATGTCAGCCACCATTATCATGTTAGCAGTGGCAAAGAGAACACTGACCCAGGACAAGAGCCTAAAATCTGCTTTGACCTTGCAAAGATGCCATCTCCAGAAAGACCAGTAAGAAGGGCAGCAATGCAGGCAGAGACTAGCACAGAGGGCTGTTTGTGAAAGTAGAGCGGTAGAGTAGTGAACAAAGTGAAAGGGAGAGTGAGACCATGTCTCATCTGCTTCAGAGTAAAAGACCATATATATGTTAGAACCACTAATACATGTGACAAGCCCTTGGTCACCATGGAGCCATGAACTATTAAACTAGTCTTGAAATCCCCTTTTAGGGTATGCACATGGAAATTACCCAAGATCACAAGCCTTGGGATTCCAAAACCATCCTCAAGCTGAGGTCTGGGAGTTCACAAAGCTGCTGCTCAGATATTGTTCTCGTGTAGTCACTCTCCAATTGAAACCCCAAGCAGCTCCTTGGTTTTTTGTTTTGTTTTTTGTGACGCTGTGGGAGATGAAGTGCTTGAAAAACGACTAGAGCAACAACAGCAGGAAACCAAAAGTGAATATGACTGAAGGGGGGGAGGGGGACAAGACACCTGCAGATCATTTGGATGAGTTTGTAGGTTTTCCTGTGGATGAGGTTGCTATATTTCCTTTAGTTTGGAGATCAGCTTGGAGGGCACAATTGAGGTGCGTGGGGCAGCATCTTGCATCATGATCTGAGATTCTTTTGAAATTATTAAACCCAAGAAAGTGAATAGGATTCAATATAGCATGAGCTCTTGTTCCAGACAATACCTGTTCTGGCAATTGATGTATCATTGAAGCAATGGCAGAAGGATATATCTAAATTTGTGTGGCAGGGAAAAAAACCACGAGTTAAATATAAGGTATTACAAGATGTAAAAGAAAGAGGAAGATTGGGTTTATCTGACTTGAAATTCTACTTTGCAGCTTGTTGTTTGCTTTGGATTAAAGAGTGGATGTTGCTTAGAAATAGAAGGCTTTTGAGCTAGAAGGCCATGATTTGAGATTTGTATGGCATGGATATTTATGGTATGATAAAGCTAAGGTTAATGTAGATTAAAAAAAAAATTGTTAGACATGCCATACTGAGAATATGGAATAGATATAAACCCAAGTTGTGCCCAAACATACCTTTGTGGCTCTCAATACAAGAAGCTTTTTATAGACGAGAGATGATATGTAAACACAAATGGTTGACTTATTGTGATATATTAAAATTTTGTCAAGGGGAGTGTGAAATAAAAACGAGAAGTTCTGGAGGCAGAAGGATATACTTGTCAATGGTTCTCTTATGTACAATTATTAGAAAGATTTAAACTAGACAAAAGAATTTTTGGCTTTGAGCAATGTAAAACTGAGTTTGAAATAGAATTGTGTGCAAACGATGAACATGTTATCGCTAAGATGTATAAACTTTTATTGAAATTTGAAACAGAAGAAGAAGTGAAAGTATGTATGATATACATTGTATTTTATTGTATTTTTATTGTATTTTAATTAATTCCTTTTTGTTCAGTCACTTCCTAGTGAGATGGGCGGTGACCAAATTTGAAATCTAAATAAATAAAATAAATAAATAAAGCAGGCTAAAATTTTTGGTTACAATATACAAATGGAACAGTGGGAGAATATGTGGATGAAAGGACTGAAATTTACATTATGTTATAATCTTAAAGAGAATTCTTATAAAATGATATATTGTTGGTGTATGTCACTGGGGAAACTAGAATGTATAAAGGTACGTCAAATTTATATTGGAAATGTGAACAAGAAGGGACATTTTTTCATGCTCGGTGGATGTGTAAAAAAGCCAGAAAGTTTTTGATGCAAATACATACATTAATTCAAAAGATTTTAAAGATTAATATACAATTGAAACCAGAGGCTTTTCTTTTGGGACTGAATGATAAACAGTTGGAAAAAAGTCATGGAATGTTGTTTTTATATATAACTGCAGCAGGATTATTATATGCAGAAAGGTGGAAAGATTTGACATTATCCACAATGGAGGAATGGATGGTGAAGATGATGGAGCTTGCTGAGATGGCTAAATTGACATCTTTGATCAGAGAAAAGATATTATCTAAGTTTATTGCGGACTGGAAACCCCTTACAGACTTTTTGCATGAAACAGAAAAAAAAGAACTTTTGATTTATGGCTTTGATGATTAGAAAAAAACAGATTATAGAAAAAAATGAAAGTTATGCTGTAACCATAGAGTAAGAGGTAAATTTATATTTATATTTATAACTGCTGTAAAGAAAACTGGAAACTGGAAAAGAAAAAGAAAACTCAAGCTCAGATACTTTGGTCACCTAATGCGAAGAGAGGACTCTTTGGAAAAGACCCTGATGCTGGGAAAGACTGAAGGCAAAAGGAAAAGAGGACGGCAGAGGATGAGATGGTTAGATAGCATCACCGAAGCAATGAGCATGAAACTGAGCAAGCTCCAGGAGGCAGTGAAGGACAGGAAGGCCTGGCATGATATGGTTCATGGGTCACAGAGAGTCGGACACGACTTAACGACTGAACAACAACAAAGAAAACTGGAAGCTATTTCTTTATATTTTTTTTCCTGCACTTTTGGCTTTGTTTTTTTTCCCCCCTCTTTTCTTTATTCCATGTATTAATTTGTTAGTTTTTATCTTTATTAAAATCTTAATAAAGTTATATAAAAAGGTATTCAATATAGCATGAGCTCTGCTATCTACAGAGCTCCTGACCTTGTCCTTCCTGACTCCTTTGTGTGGCTGGGCGATTTGGAAGATAGTTAATGCTTCTTGAGGGAGGGTATTATGCTACTGGCTTTTTAATAGGTGTGATTCATTTTCCCTTGAGGAAGCCAACTCTTTATCTGATCATATTTTACAACTCTTGCCCTGTCTTCGACCTTCCTTCTAGGTAAGGTTGTTGAGAAGATGGCGGGATGCAGCTATAGACGATCTTACAGAAAATTGTCTTGATCCATTTCAGGCAGGATTCAAGCCTATCATGGCACCAAGACAGCATTAATTGCTCTGAAGCTTGACAGCCCTTGATAGGAAAAGTACACCCTTCCTTGTCCTTTTAGACCTTGCAATAGTGTTTGATATAATCAATCATGGTATTTTTTGATGGACTGCCTGCAAGGTTCAGGGGTGTTGTTGTTGCTTTATGGTGGTTCTGTTCCTACCTGAATGGATAGTTCCAGTCAGTAGTCATGGGGGATGAATGGTTGAGCCCTGGCCACTCCGCTGTGGCATGCTTCAAGGCTCAGTCCTATCCTTTACATTATTTAACATCTATATGAAGCTGCTGGACGATATCATCCATTGGTTTGAAGTAAGGTGTCATCATTATGTTGATGGCACTCAATTGTACGTCGCTACTCCAGGCCAAGCTGGAGATGCTACAGAAGTCTTGTACTGGTGTCTGAAGGAGGTAAGGGTCTGAATGGGGAGAAAGAAGTTCAGATTAGACCCTATCAAAATACAGCCACTGTCTGTTATCAAGCATCCAGCAATATTCACCTTGTGTTTGCTTCTGATGGGCACACTCTCCGTGAAATCGCTACTTTGTGACCAGAGTCCTCCTGGACTCATGGCTCCTGCTAAAATAGCAGATGGAAGCTGTGGCCTGAAGGACATTCACCCAGCTCTGCCCAGGATGCTCTTGCAACAGTGTCTCACACCCAGCTCATTGCATGATTGGACTACTGCAATGCACTCAATTGGGAGCTGCCTTTGAACACTGCAACCGGACCACGAGACAGCAAATTATCAGCTGGGGAAACCTATTTGAGAATTACACCTATTCTTAGGTTGCTGCACTGGCTGCATAAGCCTCCAGACCCAATTCAAAGTGCTAGTCAGTATCTATAAAGCCCTATATGGCATGGCACTAGAATGTCTGAGAGACCACTTTACCAAGCATGATTCTGCTTTTCTAGTATGGTAATCTAGAGATCGGTTAAGAATCCTGTCTCCTTGTAAAGCTTATTGAACAGGATCAAAAGGTCAGGCCTTGGTGGTTATAGCCCCCACACTGTGGAATAGTCTGACTTCAGAAGCATGATTGGCCCAACTCTCCATGCCTTCAGAAGGGCCCTGAAGAAAATTTTATTCCAACAGGCTTTTGGCCTATAATATGGTTATTGGGCACCCACTGGTTTTTTGTTTTTTTTTAACGCTGCTTATATTATTTTTTCCTTCAGTCCTAGTCCTAGTGACTGGGAAAGGTATACAAAAACTAACTAAATAAATCTTAATAGAATTGTCATTCCCTGTAATTTCCAAATGCATTTCTCTTCAGAAAGTTAAAAAAAAAAAAGAACTCTTGAACTTCTGGTATAAACATCTGTCAGAATTTCTCTATCTACTTTAACATGGGTCCATTACAAAATGTTACAGATATTTTAATTTGAAGTTCTAACAACTAGTCACCTGAACTAGTTTTCAGATGCTGCAGCTTCATCAATATGAAGACTCTAATGAGAAACCTTGATATCCTACTTTTAGTTTCATATCAACAAGAACACCGATACTGCTCTTTATAGCTTTTGTATGTCTGAATTCTGAATGAACAAAGAATGATGTTATTCTATGTGAATATGTCCTCTTGCAATCCTAAAGTATACATTTATTTTAAAAACATTCAACATTAAAATGTATAGTTTAAATACATGTAAGTGTGATGTGTGTGCGTGTGTGTGTGCGTGTAATGTAAAAAGCATACTACCAAACAGGTACTGCAGAATATACTGAGGTCCAAGCTTCCTGTCTCTGCAAGTTCCACTATTGTCTGTAAAAAATAAAACAAAAACCACATTAAATCTTTTAAGAACTGACTTTATACATAGTATCTCGATTTTTATAAATACAGTCAGATTAGCATATAGACTATCTCAGTGTCTGACAAGTAAATCAAATTGTGAAATTTCACTACGCTTCTGCTGCCAGGATGCCAAGCAATTAGAGCATGTTAACACTGATTCTAACCAGCTGTGTTTGTTGCCAGACTGTTAGCATTCAGTTTTATATGTTTTGTATCTGTTACTAGAAAGACCGTCTGCACTTCCATGACCCTCTTAAACCTTTAAGGTCTCAGTTAACACAATATTGTTTAAGTTCATAATGCCATTGCCTTTTTAATCATGGTCTCATAATTATGGATCAAATTGCTGATGTTTTAAATGAACTGTAAAAAAATTGGTTATTTACCATTCATTTAACATACTGGTTGATGTCAGTATAGGCTTTAAATTGTAAATTTAACCATTTTATTTTAACAATTTTGACTACTTACTGTTGGTTTTGATTTAAGTATTGAATATTGTTATTATTAAATATTTGTATTCCGCCCAACACCCAAAAACTCTGGGCATTTCACAAGGAAACAACTTTAAAAGAAATAAAATAATGTAACAATAAACACGAACGAGGAATAAAAGGCAGCAAACTGGACAGGAGCAAAAACAAACTCACACCACCTAAAGGGGCCTTCACTCATTGCTTGTCAGGCCCAGCCTAAGAACAACAGGGAAACAATCCAGCCAAGTTCAGTTCTTTGTTGCTTAGACCATATAGACAGAATCTTGCCAGACTAAATTTAACTATGCTAAACTAATAAATATACTCTGGGAGAATCTAGGGAGCGGCTATCTTAAGTCTCTTCTTCCCACCCTCATGCTCTGGACTATGTTGTCTCTTGTCTCCCCCTTTTTCTTCCTGGAATGCACTCCCTCCTTCCCGAGAACCTGGGTCTCTATTGCATTCTATCACACTGCTATTAATAATGACAATGCATTATAAAAATATTCAAGAAAAGTGAACAAATATTCAAGTAAAACACATTAAATACCAGCAAATTCTGCAAAGAAATAACTCCTAAATAACAACAATTTTAACTGGTAAAATTGTGCTAACATTATAAATAGTAAGTTGATTTGGTGACCTTTCCTAGTACTTCTTCCTATTAGTACAAATGTTGCTGCTTTTATCTTGATATATAGAAGGGCTTTATTTCCAGTCCCAAGACAGGAGACTATATTTTTTTATAATGTGGTAAGAGCCCATAACACAGTAACCAAAGCTTCACTGAGGAATGCATCCAGGGACTAGAAGGTAACGGTTAAGGAGCTCAGCCCATAATCTGCAGACAAGGGATGGGAGAAAACCAAGAAGCCATCAACCTTGTGATATGAAGCTGAAATTGTACCTATATTCAAACAAGAAAGGTCTTTCTTAAAAGAAAATTCTATTATTTATTAATTTAGAATACATTAATAAAATTGCCTATAGGATTGCTTACTCTTCTATAATTTAACCCACACTCTTAGATTCTAATGAGGTGCTTTTTACAGGTACTGGTATAGAAATATCTAACATCAAAGAAAAATTCTGTTTTTCAGTGGTGGGGTCTACTCTGTGGAATAATTCACTGTTTGAGCTAAGCCAGGCCCTTATTACAATTTACAAGGCAGCTTAAAATGTGCAATTTTATCCTAGACTTTCAGAGGTTTTTAGTGTTTAATTTTAATGGTTTTATAAAAATTTATATATGTTACACATGGAGTAGCATATACATTTATAAATAAATATGTGAAGTAGTAAGTGAACAAAAATAAACCCTGATTCCAGTTGAATCCACAAAATTCTGAAAAAGAGGCCACTTTTGTGTAAGAATATAAAATTGAAGTGTTTAAAATGGCAAATAAAATTAACAGAAGGAGACTCATCTAAAATTGGTTGATCCATTAAGCAGTCAAAGATTTTGGACCTCACAACAAAATTGGCATGGTAGACATCAGAATCATTGATTTGCCAGTTGAAAGAGTTGAAGAATCATAATCATGATCTTCTTGGTCATCATGGTGTTATGAAAAAGTTTATCATCCTGTTGCAACAAAGCTTGATACGTTTGACAAGGATCCTGGTGACTAGAGGAGTTGGAGAAAATGCATTAAAAAATCCTTAACCATTTGTACTGGAATTCATTCTCCAGTGGATTGTGAGCTTTTATCATCCAGTTGTGGATGCTGAGCACACTGACAGTTATGTGCATCTGCAAAAATATCCACTTAAAATTGGCCCCAGCTTTTGAATATCTTGCAGTGCCCAAGAAAGCAGAATCCAGTTCTGGTTTATTTTAGATTTCCAGTGTGCCTTTTTTTTATGGAAAGTCAAGGCCTTGGTACAACTGAACCTGTTTGCTAAGACATTTTATTCACAGAAATGTCAACCACCACCAAAAAAATATGTCATCCAAAATATGATGGGAAGTAGAATCCTAGAAAGTATCTCTTCCTGTTTATTTATATCAAAAGCACCATGTTGTCTGAGAGTACATGACCTATGTAATGGTATACATAATGGGATGCATTACCTATAAAGTGTAGAGATGTTTATCACTTCAAGAAATTTGAACATACTCATATGAGCTAGGCTTCTTACAGAACCCAACTTCACCATGAAGGAAATTGCCAACTAAAGTTGTTTTTTGGGAACTATCCTAAGAGAAGCCACTCTATGAAAGATAGTATTATGATGTCCAGCATTCTGAAGTGAGCAATCACCACTGCTACAAACTTAGTGCAATTGCAAAGCTGAAGGGTAGCACCTGATACTACTGTAGTTTCCAGCTTCTCTAAAACCAAAGAAAATGGGAATAGCTTGTTCCAATAGCAATATGAAAACAAGCAGAATGGAATGCAAAGCATCAGCTTTCTTTGAGACTATGAAATACCAAGAACAAAAACTCCTACTGTGTTGATTTCTGGTATCACTTATATCACTGTCTCTCAAATGTTGTTACACAGCTGATGAGAGAAGTAGAAAGTGGGGAGGGGTGCCAAATCAGCACTAGAACAGGAAAATCATACTCTACGTCACATCTATTTGAAATGATTTTGAGACCCAACAATATATTTGTTTTTTTAAAATAAGCCACTTTCTCCAAACATTAGTCCCAGTCCTAGAAAGTCAGATACAAAGTGCTAAAAAATGATTTTTCAATTTATCTCGAACATCATGCAAGGAAAGAAATGATCTTAGAAAAAGGAAAGGGGTATTTAGACCCTAACCCTCCAGTCTATGATAAGGTGTAAGGCTGGAAACATTGCTCTGAATCAGATCTGCAGCCCACTGACAGTGTCTAATGTGGGAGGGATGTTGCTCAGTATGAGTGGCAAGGCCCAAATGATACATAGTGTTTTTCATGCTCTAAACTTGCAAGTCACTCTTCAGAGTGAAAGTCTTCTTCTGCTCAGAGACCAGAGGATTGTGACCAAGCATGACACCTCAGTTCTGTAACTCCAATCATGGATTTAGTAGCACTATCGGCATAATGTCTAAAAGTACTTATCTTTGGTTAGGACAATGTACTTATTTATTTGTAGATTTTTATTTTACTTTTTCTCCAGGAAATCAAGATGTCTTACATAGGGGACTCCTTTCATTTTATCCAAAAAACAACAATCTTATATGGTAGACTGAGCTGAGAGAGTATGACTGACCCAGAGTCACCGAGTGAATTTTTGCAGCTAAAGGTGGACTTGAATTAGGCAGAATAAATTATTTTCATACATGCAAGTATTTATGGTGCTTAAATTATCTGCAGCCTAAATCTCACCTTTCCAAAAATAATTTTTAAGAATTTCAACTCTCTTACAGGTTACATTTAGGCAAAGTACTCAACTCATTCCAAAAACTGTTAAGCTTAATAAAATTAAAAACAGAAACAGATGCAAGAAACATGTGAAATTCATCCCTCTAATTTACAGGAGTCCTTAGCCCTGTAGATCATAGTATTCCTGTTTGTTGAAGTGTAGCTTTAGCAAGATTATATTTATCTAAATATAGAAGGGAAATGGGGCTTGTTCGTTTTATATGAATTCATTCTGGAGCAGATAAGGAGGGTTGGGAGCATGTTTTTTCAGTAGTTTCACTCTTTCCTGACCAGCTGATTCCAAAGGTGATTACTGATAGATTGATTCAAACCTCAAACTGGCTAAGTCTCTCTGTGATGATTTATGGCTGGAAAGAGCTACACAAAACTGCACAAAATACAGACATTAAAAAAAAAAGGAAATGGAGCAATACAAACATTGCTGAAATAGCTGAACAATGAGAAGAATCAAAATGCTGCTGTTATATGACTATCTTTCTGCTAAAATGTCCTCTGGGATCTTCGGTAAGTTCCTTACCTGTGGCTGATGCACAGAGACTATGAACAAGAAATAATATTTTCATAAAACAGTGCCTTAAGAATAAATACAAAAAACTAAACTTCACTATTCATTAACAAGTGCCAAATCTTGTTTACCTTTTTCTTTTGTTCTTCTGTGGCTTTAATTATTCCTGGGTCTGATTTCCAGGATTTTCCAAAATTATAGAAAAGTGCAACACTATTGGCAAGAAATGGAAGGTGGATAAACAGAAAACTGAGATGTACTATCATTAAGGAATTTAAATACAACATTCTCAAATTAATATTAGTTTTATTTTAAAAACAGTGCAGTGTCCTTCAAAGCAAAGTTTTCTTAATTAACGAAATTTACTTCTACTATGGATACCAAAGAGTGTTCCTAATGCAGGAGACAGGGGAAAGAGGAGGATCAAGGAAGTTTCACTGGAAGGTTAAGGAAAGCATTTGTACGAAAGAATTCAAACCTCTCCTACTTACTATCATATCCCAAGCTTAACATCAAGCAAAGGGAATGAAAAACTTAAAGCACACCCAGGAAAGAGACTGAAAGTTGTACACTTTAGTGAGAGGTAAACATCGCTATTCTGGGATCCATGGAACACAAATAATTTCTTCTTCTAGAACATTTATTCCCAAAAACTACTGAACCACTGCTAGATTAGCACATTCTGGAAGAAAAATGGAACATTCCAGTGTTCCCCCAAAGTTCTAGCCTCAGAACAATTAATTTTCCACCAAGTAACAACCATCTATCTGCCCTCATTTCCACTCTACTGGTCTGTGCTGGCATGTCTTTGGAATCATCAGAGCTTCTGAGATCAGAACATAATTATTAACATGGTAGAATTATTCTGCCCATATTTCTCCCAAAGACAAGACTAGATGGGTAATAATGAGAATTATAGCACAACGTATCTGTAGTGCAGATATCTGTCGTGCATCAGGTTGGGGAAGTCTGAATATCAATAAAATATTACGACTGCATCTAGAAAATGATTTAAGACCAAGTAATCAAATATTTTCAGTGGATTTAATTTATTTTAAATTAAAATGTATGATTGCAACAAACTCCCCCAAATTAAAGTCCTATAATGCATTCTAAAATACTGAAGTATATATATAGACTTCTCCAGAAAATGGCAAAGAAGACTACACATATTTTATTAGGAAAAAGATGAATGGCATTGTCTGTCACTACAGTTTTGGTAATGTCAGCTCTTTTCAAACTCAGATATTAACTTTTAACTAAGAATCTACAAACCAAATGAACATATTGGAAATTATTTCCCACTCCCTGTTCATGGCC
This sequence comes from Python bivittatus, assembly GCF_059951505.1. Classification (NCBI taxonomy): domain Eukaryota; kingdom Metazoa; phylum Chordata; class Lepidosauria; order Squamata; family Pythonidae; genus Python; species Python bivittatus. Next base: position 23,292,674 of record NW_028277058.1, on the reverse strand, counting down.
TTCTAAAAAAAAAGGTCTTACTGGAAAAAGAGTCTAGTACAGTATGAGCAATTTATTTTATTATTCACAAAGCAAGTGACTGCATTTTTCATTTATTTTTTAATTTATATGAATTTTATCTACTATTCATTAAAAGGAATCCCTTTTATTCTGTAAAGAAGAAATTATACCTTTTAATTAAAGGTCTTACTGGAAAAAGAGTCTAGTACAGCTGAAAGAATGGACAAGTGGTAGCATCAAAACATCATCCCTGAAAGTTGGCTGAAACAACCTATAAAACAGCAGTGTGTGTCATTTAGAGTCATTCACATGGAAATGGAAAATTTCCATGCTCTTAATTTCCACAGTTCTTTTAATTAAAAAAATATTTCTATATAGACTGAATAATTTATTTCTTAATGTTAAGAACAATGACAAATTTCTCAATATAATGATTTGTTTTAGGTTCTTCAAAATTGGGATGTGCATAAAACAAAAATTTGCTTCATTCTGATTACAGCATTACAACCCTGGATTGTGTTAACCCTGTTTTGGGCTGGCCAAAATCTGGAAAAACTAAATCTGGAACATAATGCCTGTGCTAAGTTTGGGTTATCTGAAACCCAGAAGAGTTATAGTTATACATAAGTTATACATTTGAATTCAGAACAAGAGCCTTGCCTGCACAAATTTGAACAGCCACTAGATGGCAGCAAAGCAAGACAAAAATCCCGACCTCCTTGCTGCCATCTAGTGATCAATCCAGATTTTGCAGCCCAGTCCTGGTAGCCTTAGCCCTAGCCTTCCTTGAGCTGAGCAGGCAAAAAAACAAGTTTTAGCCTAGGATATAGATATTCTTATTGAAAGGAGTGTGATGGGTGATTGGCTGGTTCTATGTGTTTCTGATCTCTCATACAACACAAATCTTTCAATAAATTACTTTCTTTAGGGTAGGAGTGCATGCTGGCAAAAAATATTAAATTAATTCCAAGTGGTATATCATCACGGTGACACTTATGCATTTCCTCCCAAACTAGGTCATGTATCGATGGCTGTGTGGGTCTTCCGGGCTGTGTGGCCGTGTTCTGGAAGTTTTGTTTCCTAATGTTTCGCCAGCACCTGTGACCAGCATCTTCAGAGTGCAGGAGCACAGACAGGAGCAGTTCTCTCTGTGCCCAGGGGGATGTGACCCTTTTTGTGGGTATTTATAGAGATCTGAGGGGGGGGAAGGGGGATTAGGGGTGTGTGGGGGTTGGGTTACTGAGTGGCTGCTTGTTTTGGTGTCACCATCTGTGTGTATCTTCCTGGGGATTAGGCAGGGCTTTTTCTTCTATTGAACTGTTAACGAGGGGCTGCTGGGGGTGATTAGCAAGTTCATTGTGTGAACTGTTCACATGTCCTGGTGGGTGAGCTGAGTTCGTTGACCTTTTGCAGGCTGTATTTTTCAGGATTGGTAGCCAGGTTTTGTTGATTTTTAGACTCTCCTCTTTTTTATTGAAACTGTGCTGGTGTTTGTGAATCTCAATGGCTTCCCGGTATAGCCTGGTATAGTGGCTGTTGATGTTGTCCAGTATCTCTGTGTTTTCAAATAGGATTTTGTGTCCAGTGTGCTTGACAGCATGTTCAGCTACTGCAGATTTTTCTGGTTGCTGTAGTCTGCAGTGTCTTTCGTGTTCTTTTATCCTGGTATGGATGCTGCGTTTTGTGGTCCCGATGTATACTTGCCCGCAACTGCATGGTATGCGGTATACTCCTGCGGCGGTGAGGGGATCCCTTTTGTCTTTTGCTGATTTTAGCACTTCTTGTACTTTTCTGGTGGGTCTGAAGATTGTTTGGAAATTGTGTTTTTCCATCAGTTTTCCCATGCGGTCTGTGACCCCTTTGATAAAGGGCAGAAATACTTTGTTGGTGGGTGGCTGTTTTTCTTCTTCAGTCGCATGTTGTTTTCTTGGTTTGATGGCTCTTTTTATTTCATTCTTGGAGTAGCCATTCGCTTGTAGGACCCAATTAAGGTGGTTAAGTTCAGAGTTTAGGAATTGGGTTTCGCAGATCCGATTGGCACGATCCATGAGGGTTTTGATAATGCCTCTTTTCTGACGTGGGTAGTGGTTGGAGTTTTTGTGTAGGTACCGGTCTGTGTGGGTGGGTTTTCTGTAGACTTTGTGTCCTAATTTGAGGTCTGGTTTGCGTATGACCAACGTGTCTAGAAATGGAAGTTGGCCGTCCACTTCTTTTTCCATGGTGAATTGTATATTGGGGTGGACGCTGTTTAGGTGGTTCAGGAACTTCTCTAGGTCTTCTTCATCCTGACTCCAAATTGCGAAGGTGTCATCCACAAATCGGAACCAGACTGTTGGGGTAATGGATGCGGTTTCTAAAGCCCGTTTTTCAAAATGTTCCATGTAGAAATTTGCTACGACTGGGCTCAGGGGGCTTCCCATGGCGACACCGTCCATCTGTTCGTAGTACTCATTATCCCATAGGAAGTAACTGGTTGTTAGGCAGTGCTGAAATAAGGCTGTGATGTCTTCTGGGAAGATCTGTTGATGACTGCCAGGGTGTCCCTCACTGGTACCTTGGTGAACAGGGAGACCACGTCAAAGCTGACCAGTTTGTCCGTGGGGTTTCAGGGTGCTGATTTTGTCGATGAAATGTCCTGAGTCTCTGATGTGGGCTGGAGTCTGTCCAACGTGGGTCTGTAGAAGGGTGGCCAGATGTTTGGATAATTCATATGTTGGGGAGCCAATGGCGCTTACAATGGGTCTGAGTGGGATCGAGTCTTTGTGGATTTTGGGGAGTCCGTATAGTCTGGGTGTAAGGGCTTCTGTCTTGCATATGCGTTGAAGAACGTTAGGAAACAAAACTTCCAGAACACGGCCACACAGCCCGGAAGACCCACACCAGCCATCGTATGCCGGCCGTGAAAGCCCTCGACAATACATAGGTCATGTATCCCTAAAACTAACCTTGCAGTCAGTAAGGAACATGAACCAAGTCTCTCCACTCTTTCCCTGGTAGACTGAACAAGCAAGTTAGATGTTGCCTGGGAGAGAGGCCCCACTTGGGAAACTCAAAATTACCTCCTTTCCTGGTTGCCAGCATTTACATCTGTAATGAAATTAAATTTAGCTGACACTATGCTATAGTACAGTGTGTTGCATACATTTTTTATCACACACAGTAGTAAAATTACTCAAGTCATACAAATGCTTTTCCTCAGCAAAATGTCTCAACTTTTTACACCTGAATTGGTAACAAACTGCAGCAAACAGGTAAAAAACCTAAGCTCAAATATATTTACAACCAAATTGCACTACAGTATTAGATTTATATCTTGCCTTTCATTCAGGAACTTAAGGCAGTGTGCATAGCACTTCCTCCTCCTTTTATTTTCTACAACCTTAAGAAGTTGTTTGGGCTGAGAGAGAAAGTGTGACTGGCCCAAAGTCAGTCAGTGAGTTTTCATGACTGAGGGTGGACTTGAACCTGGATTTCCCTGGTGCCAGACCAACAGCTTAACCACTAAACCACACTGGCTCTGATTGTACCAACAGTGCAAAACAGCATGAACAAGATGCACATGCAGGCCACCCAGCCCTGACCTTTGTATTTTTAAATGCACTTTGAGGACTCCACAAATAAAAGGACTTAAGATAATGCAATGCATATAATGCAAGATGAGTCAATGGCAACACCAAAGTCAAATACTCCAAGAACCAATCAAACAGAGCTACTTTTTGCTTTTCAAATGCAAAACTTTCTGAAAAAAAGTAAATAAACTACATTTATGGTAAGTTTGTTGAGTTTAGCTATGCACATGGTACTTTTGAAAAAGAAACTCACTGCAAAGGATTTTCAGTCTCATCATTAACAGGAATCTAGAGCATGCAGAGAATGCACACACATCTCTAAGCAGCAGACCAACAATATTTACTAGTACTTTTTCCATGCACATAACTTATGTGTGAACTTAAACATGTATCACATGCAAGGACAGACCTTTGAGGTTGTCTCTGCATTTCATCTTCTGCTCTTTAGAAGGTCACAAACATTAACCCACCCATATGAACTTCAACTTCTACATAGAAATCTCTACAAAAATAAGCCATAGTTTATCTTTTAGGCAGTCAGGCAATGGGATTAGTGGCAAAGAAAGAATAAAGTTCTTTTTCTTTAGTCTGGGCTGTATGGTTACTGCTGTCTAGAGCATTTCCATGTTTTATGTGTGAGTGATATGAGTGCATATAACTTCAGTTTCATTCAACTGGGTCAGAATCTGTAGCCCAGCAACATCATCACTGACCATCTCTAGAGATAGTCTGAGTAGCCTTCTGGCTTACTTACTTACTTCTGAAGCATTCTGCACTGCTGCCCAAGCCACAGATACTTCTTTTCTCCATGACAATGTGCTAAGCATGCTCTTTGAAGTTTAGGTTAATGTGCTTGAGCTGCCAAGCAGAATCCCATGCCAGAAATGGGACCTTAATTGCTACTACTGCTAGTGGGGAACCATCTGCTGAACAGCCTAGTGCTCTCTTCCTAGTTCTGTCATAATCTTTTTTCCTCCACTGGGCCACTTCCACAACTATAACTCTCCATCAGGGGAGGCTGACAATCATCCCTCCTTGATCACACAGTGTAGCTTGCTTGGAATGCAAGACAGTCAGCCTCTGTATAATTCCTGTGTGAAGTTGGGTTGCCGAGGCTCTGCTGTTTTCAGTTCTTCCTAGAATTGACCCAAAAATTTCCACTACCAATGTAATAATCAGTGAAAAAGGGAGAAAAAAACCCTGTGGAATCTAGGAAAAGGAAGATACTAAAAGATACTAAAAGAATTTTGCAAACAACCCTGGACAAATTTCATTTTGCCATAAACCAGGTAAACTTCATTAGACCAATGATTCTATAGTTTTTAACCATTGCTACTTCAGCTGTATATTGTAAAGAAAGGCTGCACTATTCCCTTCTATATACTCAAACTGTCTTCCTGGCATAAATGTTGAGATCGAGAGAAAGGATATCATTCCAAAACCAGAAAAACCATGTCACATACATCCAGAATTTTGTTGCTAGGTAGATTCCAAGAGGGAGAGCACTATGCATGGAGTGATCAAAGAATGATCTGTGGAACAGAGAAACAACATCACATAATTGATTAGTATATATGCTACATATCCTTGCTTGCTGAATATAGTTTAATCTGTTTAAAAAGTTATAGGCTAAAATAATAGATCAGTTTAACATTACTGGAAAAGATGTATAACATCATTCGATAAACGCCTGCCAGGTTCCCAAGTGACTGATTCAGAAATTGCATCTGTTCAGCCTGCAGTCCTCATATGAAGTATCAGTTAAGCCAATTAAGCATTATTTCCATCAAAAGATTTTATCCAGTTTATTTTTTAAATGTACATAAACACTGAGGCTGACCAGACTGCTTTTCCTTTGAATTTTATCCTTTTCATCCCCAGTGACCCTTACTATAAATTATATGGCCACTTGAATAAGCACCCTTTTGTCTGGCATTTATGTACTCTATTTGGGTCAATTTCCTCTATTGTTCTCTTTTTCCTGGATGTATTATTTTCATTGAGGTAACTGAATTTCAAAACTGGAATTCACCATGACTGTTGCTGGGAATTAACAGTGAATAATACAGTTAAGATGCATTGTCCAGCAAATACAACAACACTAGCAAATTTTTAAACAACATTTGTCCAGTAATGCTTATAAATGTTATGTCAATCTGCATACACACAAAAAATTCTCACACACTCCCTCTTTCTAGCACAATCAATGAAAAAGAAAGAGGAAGAAGAACACTGAGAAGAGAGAACTATACAGGAAAAGAAAGAACAGAGAATGTGAAGTTCTCTTCAGATATTACAAAAAAGTGTTCCCACTTGGGTAGCAGGGATGAATCCCATCCCCCCTAAGTTGGGCTGAAATCTTCAAAGACGTACTATGGGTACTTTCAAAAAGGATAGCCACAGCCAGTTGGATTTGAAAGGAAAGGAGCTTATGCCCACTGCTCTCCAATAGATTTTAATCGTTTTAATCCTTTTGTAAAGCTTGAACAGGGATATACTGCTTGCCCTTAATGTACAGAATATTTACAACGTGGCAAGTAAAAAACAGGGAAAAAAAACAACACTGCCATTGCTCCCGCATTTTCATCTATAGACTCCACCCCTATTTTTGTTACTCTCCAATTATAAAACAATCATTCACGTACACGTACATCTCACATATGTTCAATGGTAATTGAGGGAAAGACTATACTTCCTTTAATTTAAACTCATCTGCATACAGGTAGTATAAAATTTTTCTTTGCTAATAATAAACAGAGCTCTAAAATTGTTTATTCTAAAGTCCGAGAGTGAAATTTATTTTAAAACCCCGCTCAGCCAAACTCAAAAATGACAGATATTTAACTGACTTTAAGTAAAAGTTAAACCAAGAGATTAAGCTGTAGTAATACAATTTTTTACTTTTACACAATAGAGCCCAATGTTTAAAATACTAATCTGACATGGATTATATTTCTTATACTGGCAATAAATTGAATGCATTTGTTTTTGCCACTAAAATTATATGGATAAAAGCAATCCAGGTTTTGTCCACTCTTAAAATTTTAAGATAGCCTTTTAAAGGAAATAAGATTTACAATAAAACATTTCATTATGGAAATAAGTGAAAAATATTGTCCACTGCTACAGAAAGTGTGTTTATTCATTAATAAAGAAACTTCAACATTTATGGCTAACAGATAATCATATAAAAGTTATGAAAGATTAATTTCTTCACTCTCATACTACAAAGTGAAATAATGATTGATATGTTGATTGAACTGGTAAAGTTATTTTCCATTGACAGCTACATTATGAATGCTACTTTCATCTAGCATCGAACATGACCAAATATCAAGAACTCAGGATATAAGGACATCACAACATATTTCCTTACATAAGACATCTAATATCTCCATGTTTCACTATCTGTGAATGTTACACTAATATTAATGTATAATGAAAGAATGAAACTAGATAAAACTAATACCTTTCAAAAGAAGCACCTTAATGTATCTGACAATATATTACATAATAAACAAAGTAACATTTTTGGGTACCTACTTGGAAAGAAACTGAACCATAGCCCAAACACCACCATACATTAGTCCTTTGATTAGCCAAGAATCAATATCAAGATCTGCTATAAATCCAACCAGCCAAATAACTAGGAAAGGTGTTCCTAGCATCACCTTCTGACGGAATTCCTACAAAAAATAGCAAATATTTATTATTCTATTTTTTAAATGAGCTAGTGGAAAAGTATAATTTTTGTTCAAATACTTCACAGTACCTGTAATTAAAAAAGATCAAAGAAGATCTATGTTCAGTAAAGTATATGAGGCCTAGGTACGGTCAGTCACTTCATCACAGTAGGAAAAGTAATTTTTTAAAAAGTCAATTAATTTAAAAGAAGCAAAAGCACAAAATTCTAAGTACCTCTTGACATCATCTCAAAAAATTACATGTCAACAAGACTCAAAGTTTATCATTTTATTAAATATTATTCTCACCTTATCAGCCCTCAGCTTCCTGAGAAAAGATGGATTGTCATAACCTTTTGCTTGCCTTGCCTCCTGTAGATGATTTATCATCCAAACATTTTTTCTTTGCTTTGCTAAATCAAGTGGTGATTCTCCCTATTAAAATATAAAATATTTAAAATAATTTTAGCTTAAAAGTGGAAAATACATAACAATTTCACTTAAATATTATTTAAAAGTTTTAGAAATATTAAATTAGTTCCCTATATTATGTAGTTCACTAGTCTGGAACAAGAGGCTCTCTTTCACATATTAACAAGCAGCAGAGGCAAGGAAAAAGTCAATTTCATTTACAGGATTTAGCTAACAGATACGTTTGTGCTATTATCAATATCTCATGTAGATGTTCACTCTATACATTAGATTGATTGCAAAACAATTAGAGATTAAAATATGTTTTAAACATCCTTATTAGTGGTGCAATATCAGAATTCTACCCATCAATTTTTCTCCCACAAAATGTTCATATTTTAATTAAATATATGAATAGGTGCTTACATGTGCTTTTTGCACACCTAGATTCTATCAGCAGGTTCTATACACTTTATTGTGTATAGATCACATATTCAAGAATTCTCTATGGGCATTCTGTAAAGCTTAAATCCAACAATTGAGCAATCCCAGTTCTTCACTGTTTAGTCTGCATCTGTGTACATGAAAAGGCATGTTAAGAGCTGCCAATATTAGTATGAAATTTAAACTATAAGAAATGTTTTAGTTTTCAAAATCATTGCTACAATAAAGCTAAGAAATACAAATTAATAATGAATAATTTTCATCCTTCCTCTAAGATAATGGGTTTCATCTTTCCTCTAATAATGGGTTCTGGTCACTTTAATCTGCAAGTCTCATAAATTTTGCACAAAATAACAAAATAACAAAGCTATGAGGTTGTGGCAATCTCTTTATGTAATTCATGTCAAATGCAGAAATCCTTCCAATGTCCAAAAAATTAAAATAAACTTGCAATACAATGCTGGCCAGCTTTCTATCAGAGATTTGGGACAAAACAGAGCTCATTTACACCTAAAGAAAGAAAAGTTCTTATGGAACAGAGGAGGCAAAGGACAACCAACTGAAGGTACCTTCAGCTCCAGTTTTGCACTCCTCCTCTCTTCTACTGAAGGTAACTCCCCTCCTAAACAAATATTCATGGAGGCTTGAAAAATGGCTGAATCCTCCATCGTTTGGCCCCCGCCTAAAAAAAAATGAGACAGGTACTAGAAACTGAAAAGTTACCCAGTAAAGGCATAAATCCTTTGAAACAAAGTACAAATTGCAAGGATTACACATACGTATTCCAACATCAATAGAAACTAGATATACTCAGAAGTAGGTAGTTAATTTCTATTGATAGGATTTGCACACAAAAGCCCTGCATAGCAGCATCAAAATCTTAGCCAACAAACCACCATGAGAGATTTCAACAGAAATAAAAATCAGCTCACAGTATTTTCTGGTCCCTAGGAGGAGTTTCCTTCCATTTCCACTATGTATTTAAAAAGCTTACCCCATCAAACAGTTTAAGATCAAGAGATGCTGTGGAGCCCCCACCCCACCCCCCTTGAGACATCACTTGCTATAAGGAAATCAACGTTTATACAATCTGGAGATGCCAGGTTGGACAAATCCAAACTAAAGGAACCTCCATCTTGCTCTGGTTCACCTTTCCATTATGGTTCTACCTAAATACAATTTCAGGCTGTGCAAATACAATAAAAGAATAGCTTATGGCTTTGGTCTCTGGAGACAAACTACAACACTACAACAACTCAGCCCCAAAACATGTTAACTGCAGGATGAGGTTTCATACAAATGTGGATGATTCCTAACTAGCCTACTAGAAAGTACAGAAAACAGAAAGAACAGTTCGATCTCTTGCTACTTTTAGAGAAAATGCTAGAGAAATGAAGAAGTAAGTACTCTATTTTGAACCTCTAATGCAGCAGGAAGTACTAGTACTCTTTTTTTACATATTGAAATACAGATAGTCCCCAGTTTAAGAACAAATTCCATTCCCAAGGTCTCTCCTTAAGTCGAATTTGTATGTAAGCCAGAACAGTATTATTGTATAACACTGTATAAGTAATATTGTGCAATTAACTCGGACCATTGTGTATGTAACTTGAATGTTGCTACCATAGGCTCCTTTCTTAACTATGGGTCATCCTTAAATTGGGCGTTCTTAACCTAAGGACTACTTGTACAACAGTTCTGAACTGCAGTTTTGTTTTCTAGCTCATTTTTAATATCGGAACCATGCATATGAAAGCATGTAAATGGAGCCAGGTTAAAAAGGAAAAAGGAAGCACAAATAATACAAGACCCAGTTTCCTAGCAGAACTTAATCTGAATCACAAATACATTATGGAAGGATGAAAATAATCTGTCCCTTCCTCATCATGTGGTTAAAAGTAACTATTAGTATGGTTGGAGTAAAAACAAAAATCACTCTGTGGGAAAAGCAAAGGTTTTGTATGTCAGGAGCATTCTGACTGGAAGCAGACTAAGATACTATGTTTTTTAAGGGGGAAAAAAACTTGCCATTTAATGTAAAATAAATAGTAATTTGTTGTTGAATCTAAAGTTCCAAAACAACGTCTACTTGAATTGTCAACCTACATGCAAACATGGATTTTTAAGAACAGAACTGCATGGATTCAAGATATTGCAACACAAACTTATAACTCAGTGTCTTATTTTTATGTCATTATGTTAATATATTTTCCTGAGGTCATATTAATATATTTTCCTGAGATCTTAAAAAGTAATGGGAATGCTGGGTTCTGTAAAGCAGCAATTGATAACAGAATTATCAATTATCAAGAACTGAGAAACTGAGAAGATGAAAGAAAGACAATGAGCAGTAACCATAAATAAGAGAGCAACAACTATCTTCTGCTCTCACAGACACAGCACCTCTATCATAGCATGTATGCTTTCAGTCCTTGTTTTCCTTTCACTCTGTACAGTATAAAACAACCCTAACTCTAACAATGGATTCAAATTGAAACCGTGTTAGAACCAGATAAGTTTATAAAACACTGAGTCAGCACAAGACACAGGCACATAATTTCTTTTATTTTTCTGGCTGGAAGAGAGGCAGTTGACATCGAGCATTCAGTTATCAACAAAGCAAGTATCCAATATGCCTTCCAAGGGACACTTCTGCAAACTCTGAAAAAGATCTTTTAGTTTTTTTAGTAATATCTCATTTGACAGCTTTCAGCTCAAATCTCGGAGTAATATTATTTATTCTCTTTTCTTTTTATAAAAATACACTGAAGAAAACCTCAGTTTTTCCTCTGGAATTGTCACTGCCCAGATGTTGCAGGCCTTCTTGAGTTACCTCCCCCTCTTCAGTAAACTACAGAACAAGTGTATTGTCGAAGGCTTTCACGGCCGGCATACAATGGCTGGTGTGGGTCTTCCGGGCTGTGTGGCCGTGGTCTTGAAGTTTTGTTTCCTAACGTTTCGCCAGCACCTGTGACCGGCATCTTCAGAGTGCAGGAGCACAGACAGGAGCAGTTCTCTCTGTGCCCAGGGTGATGTGACCCTTTTGTGGGTATTTATAGAGATCTGAGGGGGGGGAAGGGGGGGATTGGGGGGGTGTGGGTGGGGTATCACCCTGGGCACAGAGAGAACTGCTCCTGTCTGTGCCCCTGCACTCTGAAGATGCCGGTCACAGGTGCTGGCGAAACGTTAGGAAACAAAACTTCAAGACCATGGCCACACAGCCCGGAAGACCCACACCAGCTACAGAACAAGTAACTATATATCTGGATGTGTTAGCCTGCTGCAGCAAAAACAAGAAAAACTGTGCTTTGTAAAGATTAATTTGTTATATCCCAACCTTCTGTGCATTACATTCACTTTGCTGAAAACAGTTCATGAAAACATCAGTTATATCTGTATTTGTTTTTAAGGTACCACTAAATTCTTTATTGGATTTTCTATCTATTTGTTACCTTGCAGATTAAAAAAAAAAAACATGTAAATATCCCATGGCCAACTGCTGCTTGCCATTTAATGAAGAGAAAGCAAAGATATTCCAGACTATGGAAGCTATTTTTAGATAAATCTATCCAGAACACAGCTTTATTAGTCTTTTTCAACAACAAAACTAATGTCTCACAGGACCTTAAAAATTAACCAATATGATGTTACAAGTTCTGATGGATCACAATCTAACAAAGTGAATATTGTCCCACAAAATATTATTACATAATAATAATATTCAGACGTTTCAAGGTATTATAGGGCACTTTGCTTTTTCTTTAATAAATACATGAATACTTTATTTTCAGGGATCCAAACAGTGTGCCTGTAATTACAGTATTTCCAAAAACAGTCTTAGAGAATAAAATTATTGCTGCTTGCAGCTCAGTGCTTGATTTGAAAGGGTGCCCATCTGTCCAGAAAAAAACAGCCAAATTAAGCTGAGATATTAAGCTGACATCTTTGGGCAAAGAAAACCAACCATACCAGTTTGCCTTGTGGAAAAAGGGGTTTTTAAGACTGGCCATACCCACCAAGGTAGCAATTTTGTGAGAGCATCATGACATGCTCTCAAAATCCTAAATATGTTAACCACTCCAAAAACACTGGGGATCTCTGAATATTTCATAAAATAATAACTCAGTGGAGGAATGGGAAACAGAAAATGTTAAGTCAAAAGAGATTTTAATGAAGCATAGTCTTTAGCACTGATTTCATAATACTGGGAGTCATGTCACAGATAAAAACAATGGTCCTAATATAAGTCAGACAGTGATACAGGTAGTCCTCGCTTAACGACCATTCATTCAGTGACCTTTTGAATTTATGACGGTGCTGAACAAAGGGACTTACAACACGTGCTTGAAGTCACGGCCATTGCAGCACCCCCATGGTCATGTGATTGCAATCTGGGCCCTTGGCAATCCATTTGTACTTATGGGGTGTTTTTCAGCCAGCCCCCAGAGATGAGAGGGAGTCCTTTTGGCAGGCAGCAGCAGCTTGTGACCTTCCCTTGGATTTCAGCATGGAGGGAGTCTTCTTGACTCTTGGGGCTGGCTGAAAACGCCCCATACCAAAATCCTGCTTGGATTTCAGCATGGAGCTCTTTCAGCCAGCCCCCAGAGACAAGATGACTACCTCTCTCTCTGGGGACTGGCTGAAAAAGCTCCGTGCTGAGAGTCTTCTTGACTCTGGAGGCTAGCTGAAAATGCCCCGTGCCAAAATCCAAGCAGGATTTTCAGCCACGAAAGATTTTCAGCTCCAGAGTGGAAAGGTTTAGAAGCCTCTCAGCTCTGGGGCTGAAAATCCAAGCAGTTCTGAGGCCCTTGTGCACCCAACCTACACCACTACACACCCTCCCCAACCCTCTCACACACACCCTCACTCCTTCCCCCACCCAGCAGCACCTGGGGCTTGCAACTTCCTGCCGGCTTCCTCCCGACCTGATTGTGGAAAGCCACCAGGAAGCTGCCTTGCCTATCGACCCATGATTCTTGCTTAATGGCGGCAGATGGGAGTGCCAGGATTGCAGTCGCTAAGGGAAGCAGTCATGTGATGATCCACTTAACGACTGCATTGCTTAGTGACCTAAATTCCGGTCCCAATTGTGGTACTGAAGCGAGAACTACCTGTACAGGTAGTCCTCAACTTAACCATTCATTCAGCAACCATTTGAAGTTATGGCAGCATTAAACGAAGGGATTTATGACTGGTCCCTGAAGCTACATCCCTGTGGTCACGTGATCAAAATTCAGGGGCATGGTAGCCCATCCGCACTTACAACTGCAGGGTGCTTCAACTCCCCCCCACCCGCCTATCTCCCCCCACCTATGCCCTTTTGGCTCCCTGCTGCACTGCACTCCACCGCCCCAGCTAACTTTTGCTGTCTTCTTGCTCCCGCTGCTGGCCAAACATGCCCAGCCTGGCCCTTCACGAGACAGCTGCTGGCCGCATGAGGCTTTCTTCCCCAGGTCACGCATGGCTGTTTCCTCACAAAACCTGGGGAAGATAGCCTTGCATGACCAGCAGCTGCCTTGTGAAGGGCCAGGGTGGGCATGTCTCAACAGGAGCAGGAGCAAAAAGACGGTGAAGGTCAGCTGGGGTGGTAGAGCATAGAACGGCAGGGGCTTTGGAGTACAGGGTGGTGAGGGCGACTGTGGCTGGGACTGGGGTGGCTACAGCTTTGCGCCGCGCTGCTGGGCCGGGCTGGGGTTGGACTTCGCAATGCGCTGTGGCTCAGGGGCTGTTTCTTGCAGCCCTAGAACCACAGGGTGGCAAGAAGCTCCTTTGTGCCATGCTGCTGGGCTGGGCTAAGCCTGGGCTTCATGCTGCATTGCAGCTCAGGGGCTGCTTCTTGTAGCCCCAGAGCTGTAGCATGCCAAGAAGCCCCTTTGCGCCATGCTGCTGGGCCATGCTGGGGCTGGGCTTTGCACTGCAGCACCGCATGCCAAGAAGTCCCCGAGTCACAGCGTAGCATGCAACCTCAGAACTGCACGGTTCTGGGCCTGCTTGCCACCCCATAAGGCAGGGTGCAGGGCGGCCAAAGGGCAGAGATGGGGTGTAGATAGGCAAATGGGGGGAGTTGAGGCAATCCCTTACTTTACTGAGGCTCAAGGCTGGGAGGGACCAAGCCCAGAATGGTTTGGATTGGGGTGGGTCCTCAGCTAACAACTGGTGGAATTTGTTTAACGACATCAACCGGGAGCATCAGGATTGCCATCGTTAAGTGATGCAGTCACATGACATCATGCTTTGCAACCACATCGCTTAACAACAGAAATTCTGGTCCCAATTGTGGTCGTAATTTAAGGACTACCTGTATAAGATGAAAGAGGTCCTAGAAGATATGGGGCTAGTCTTGTATAATACGAGAGACAAGGCAGCTGAAAGAAAACAAAGCTAACTAAACATGAAAAATGTGACCACAGCAAAGGGATGGAGAGAATGTGCCTGAAGAGTTAAACAGCTGAAAAGCTCAATGAACACCAGGCAATGGATGTGAGGAAAGAGCCAAAAGTATATGCAATGCAAAAGAGAGCTTTTTCTGAATTTACGTATTGGAATATTCAATCTCATTCTTATTAAAAATAACCAAGAGAATGTGAAGATTTCTACTACATGAAGACATACTTACCTTGATATTTTGGGCATCAACATTAGCTCCAGCTTCTAATAGAAGACTAATCACTGTGGTATTTCCTGCTAGAACTGCCCAGTGTAGTGCTGTATTCTTATGATATTTGTCTCCCAGATTCACTGAAACATTAAAAGTAAGCAGCAATCGAGTAGGATCCACGCTGGAAAATTAACAAAAACATTATATAAACAAAGACTTACAATTACATTCATTTTAGTCTAGAGAACAAATTCCTTGGAGAAAGAGTATATATTCTTTTGGACTGGATCAGGCTGGGTTCTGTATTATTTCAAGTACAAATGAAATAATGACTCAGTTCAATTTACAGAATATTCTATCAAATAAGGGCACTATGATTTATTTTTAATTCTGTCTTACAGGAGTGCTAAAAAAGAAAGAAAAAGGAAAATATTGTTACTCATTTTAATATAAAACTAAATATTTGTTCTTGTTGCATGAAACATTTTCTTCCTCATCTAGGGGACAATTTCAATATAGAATCCTAAGAATAACTGCATGCTCAGTATCTGGTACATTAATGCAAACAAAACATGCAAAAGAATGCTATTGCAATTGGCTTCTGAAGATGAAAGCTTCCCTAATCTTAACTTCCTCTAAATTACTATGAAAAATATAAATAGTCTAAGTAAAGTTTCTTCCCATTAATGTAAATCTGACTTAAGAACAAAGAAATAAAAAAATAGAGAAATTTGGCTGAATCTAGAGAATCAATTAGCTATCAACTGTTTGATTATGTATGTTTTTATTGGATTCATTTCAACCTTTTCTGCCTACTTTGGAAAATATTCAAACAAAGCTACTCACATTAAAAGCTAAAACAGAATATAAAATATTAAAAACACAAGCAAAAATTAATAAAATAAATAGGTATTAAATCGTAGAACCAACAATCATGTAAGACTAGTAAAAGAGATGCATCTTTAATGATTTTCTAAATGCTGAGAGAGTTAGAGCAAAGTAACATTTCTGAGTAATTATTTATTTTATTACATAAGCTTCTGTACTGTTCAAGGCAGTTTACAAGAAACACAAAACACAATGAAGAATCACGAACATTTATGCCCTTCCAACCTCGATAAAATACACAGCTACAAAACGTAAACATAAAATAATCTAAACAATCTCAACCCAATAAAAAAATAAACCAGAAAATAGCCTACTATCATTATTAGCACCTGAATGCTTCTCAGAAGGTGAATCTCTTAAAGGTCTTCCATAACCCCAGTAAGATGGTCAACCACACCTTGGGGACTAAGTGGTTCCTTAATGGATTACCTATGACCTCTTATATGGTAAGGAACATATGCATTTCATCTCAACAACAGGACAGGCTGATTCTAGTTGGAAGAAATGGTCCTGACGATCACTGAGAACCAAGTCATGTAGAGTTTTAATAGTTAAGCACATGAACTTTGAACTGGACCCAGAATACACTGATTATTTCTTTCAGTGGTTTCATTTACATGTTAAATAGCATGGTGGAGAGAGTCACACTGAAATAACCATAGCAACCCCCCTTCACTTGACTGGAACTGCTCATACATGAAGAAGCAGAACCATCAAAGCAGAACCCAACCCTCACAAGCAGTCCCGAAAGAGACAGGTAGCCCTCGACTAATGAGCACGATTGGGACTGGAACTTCCACTGCTAAGTGATGTGGTCATTAAGTGAATCATGCCCAATTTTACAACCCATTTTGCCACAGTTGCTAAGTGAATCACATGGTCATTAAGCGAATCCAGCTTCCCCCATTGACTTTGCTTGTTGGAAGTCCCTGGGAAGGTTGCATATGGCAATCACGTAACCCTGGGACGCAGCAACTGTTGTAAATACATGCCAGCTGCCAAGTGCCTGAATTTTGATCATGTGACCGCAGGGATGCTGTGATGGTTGTAAGTGCAAGGACCAGTCATAGGTCACTTCTTTCAGCACCATCATAACTTTGAATGGTCATTAAATGAATGGTTTTAAGTTGAGAACTAACTGTATCATGGTTAATGGTATCAAATGCATTCAAGAGGTCTAATGATCCCAACAAATGTCATACACCAGAGCAACCAACATAGTCTCTCAGTCCCAAGTCCAGGTCTGAAACATGAGTGGAAGAGATCCAGATACTCTGTTTTATCTAGCAACCTGTGATGGAAGACATGAGTAGGGAGGATTCCGGAATGGAACTTCAAGGTTGTCGGGCGGGGGAAGAGAGGTTCCAGGGAAAGCACTTCCTCAGCCCCAGCCAGAGTGTGGGAAAGTCAAGAGAAGGAGACTGGCCTCTCCCCAAGGGCATCATGGTTATAGTTGCTGTTTTTGGGGATTAGAATTAGTCTGGCGAGATTCTGTCTATTAGGTGTAAGCTAATAAAGGAGCTGAACTGATTCTGGACTGTCTCGCTGTTGTTCTTGGGCTGAACCTGACAGAACCTTTGTAACTGAAGTCCTACCATCTTGTCTATAATCTTCCCCAAAAAAGGCAGACTAAAAATTGAGTGGAAGTTGTTAAAGAAGACTAGATCAAGAGATGGCCTCTTAAGCAGAGCTACACACTGCTTCCTTGAGGATGACGATGTAGCACCCTTCACCAAAGAGGTATTTATCTCTTCCCAAATCCAACTACACTACACACACCCCATCTAGCTTCTTGAAAGAGGTAAGATGGGCAAGGATCCAACTTAGTGGAAGCTAACCTCATGTTATTGAGAATCTTATCCTCTTTCTCAGATTTCACTAATTCAAAAAAGTCCCAAATTACCTTACAAAATATTGCTCTAGTTATGTCACTAGACTGTCCAAAAGCTGTTGAATCTGGAGCAAATGTCAGGAATTTTATCTGCAAAGAATCTTCCAAATGGGATGCTGGGGCAAGCAGGACAGTTTTCCTAGCTGTTCTGAGAATGCAAATACAGTGAAGTACAATGTTTCATTGGTCTGATCATCACTGTATATTGCCAAATGTAGGCCTGTTCAGTGACATTAATTCTTCACTTTCCTCAGTCCTCCAGTCCATTTTTGTATTTATCAATTGGACTGCCATGTTGCCTAGATTTAATTTCTTTCCTCATTTAGTCATTATTACATTTCAGTGATGTCCAAGCCTATTGAATATTTCCTTGGAATTGGATAAGGAGCAAGAGCTAGGTATCATCAACATAATAATGACAGCCCACTCCATTGCACGGGATGACATTCCACAGCAGTAAAAAATATAAAAAATATAAATATGCATGTTTTAAAAATTATTTGGAAGAAGTGTGTCAGCCCTTGCGTAAATACATTTCTCAGATACTCATTAAAGCAGAATTACTTTTTTCAAGTTTCTATTAAAACTTGAAAAAAAGATGCTGCTGCTCTAAAAATGTGATAGAATGTTGAATAGTCCCAGGGAAAGCAGAAGAGGAAACAAGAATGTTGCAAGAGAGACCCGTCAGCTCATAGAGACTAGGAAGGGTGGGGAGGTGTGAGAAAAAGATTAAGAAAAACTTCACCTTAATTACGCTAGGTATGAGAACTGCTTTGACAGGCTTTTAAGATTTTGTTACATTACCCTACTGGTAATAAAGATCTTTCTGGAAATCTGAGTGATTCTTTTTTCCTGAGTTTGCTAGCTTTGCAGAACTTGACAAAAAGTTGAACTACAGGTAGTCCTTGCTTAAAGACAATAGGAACTGTAGAATTGGCTGTTAAGTGGGGCAGTTGTTAAGTGAGTCACTATGTGACCAGACCTGACTTTATGACCCTTTTATGACAGTCATAAAGTGAATCACTGCGGTCCTTAAGCGAATCACATGGTCGTTAAACGAATCCAGCTTCCTCAATGGACTTTTTTTGCCAGAGTACGACCTGTACTCGCACTTATGACTGTTGCAAACCATCGCACCACCCCCACAGTCACATGAACGCAGGATGCTACAACCGGTCGTAAATGCAAGCTGGTTGCCAAGTGCCCAAATTGCAATCATGTGACTGTGGGGGTGGTGCAACAGTTTGCAATTGTCATAAGTACAAGTACAGGTCATAAAGCTCTTTTCCTGAGGTTGTTGTAACTTTGAACTGCCATTAAATGAACGGTCATTAAGTGAGGATAACTTGTATCTTAATGAACAGTAAAAAGGTGCTGTACTTGTGGGAGGTCACTTCTTTCAAATCATTTTTAAGAGTACAAAGTTCTAATATATTTTATGCTATGTATATTGATTACAGGTAGTCCTCGCTTAATGACCACAATAGAGACCGGAAAATTCATCATTAAGCGGGGTGGTCGTTAAGTGAGGCATCACATGACTGCACTTGATTTTTACATTTTTTTTGCGGTGGTGGTGAAGTGAATCACATGGTTAAGCAAATCACGTGATCATTAGGCAAATCACATGGTACCCCGCTGAGTTTGCTTGCTGGAAGCTGGCTGGGAAGGTCACAAATGGCAATCACATGACCGTGGGACACTGCAACCGTTGTAAGTGCAAGCTGGTTGCCAAGCACCCAGATCATGATCACATGATCGAAGGGGAGCTGCAACAGTCATAAGTGCAAGGACCAGTTATAAGTAACCTTTTTAGTGCCGTTGTAACTTTGAATGGTCGCTAAACAAATGGTTGTTAAGCGAGGACTACCTGTATTAAAAAGAACCACAGATATAAGTTTAAACGAGCAACTTACCTGTGTGTTCTATAAGCTGCCCACATTAAAGGCGTCATTCCATTTTGATCCATCATATCAACATCCTGATGAAAACAGAAATAATCAGATATAAAGAGAGAATAGTGAGGGAAAACTTCTAGTTATCTCCTCTGAAGGAAACTAAGACTAGTGTACTGCTATGGTAAGGCAAAAGCTATTATGAAGTATTTTAGATATTGACTCAGTTCTTACTGAAGAATATATAAAACAATTTTGTCTAAATGTATTTGATCACAGTTTGTAATATATGTTAGAGCACCATCTACTGTTTTACGTCAGTCACCTTTGTAAATGAAATTATTAATTTATAATACTAAATCTTCTAACTAGTATGAGAAACAGAAACTTTGGGGGGACATGAATGTTAGCTAAGATCTGAAGCAACGTTCAGCTAATTCTTCATGTGCAAGAAAGTCCAGACTTTCATTTCTTGAACAAAAGACCCTAGTGGAGATCTTTGTATCATATAGCAAACTGCTTTCAAAATAGAGAAAAGCTTCTAATTCAAAATGGGGTTTTGTTCAAAGTAAGCTAAAAATCCACAACAAACACATAACTCGACTAAATGTCTCTTTGGAACATTCTGCTCCCAGAGGTGCGACTGGCCCCCTCACTCCTGGCCTTCCGAAGGACCTTGAAGATCTGGCTCTGTCACTTGGCCTGGGGTCAGGAGGGAATACCTCAAGCAGGGAGTTGGCTAGCCCCATAGTGGCTGGCTGTCCCCGGCCCGATTTCCCACCTTCTTGGATTTTCCTTTTTTAGTATTGTTCTTAATTCTAGATGTATTATGTATTTTATATATATTTATAGTTTTAATGTTTTTTGTAAGAGTCCCCCACAGTGGGGGAGATGGGCAGGGGAGAAATCCAACAAACAAACAAACAAACAAACAAATAAATATGTTTTTCAATCTTAGTTATTATCTTGAATTCCTCTTGTTTATGTATGAGTTAATTTTATATGGTTAGCTATAGCTTAATCTTCTTAAATTCACAAATATTTGCGCATAAAAACACATTTTTAATTGCTTCAACTACTGAAAAGGAAAAGGGAATGAGTTAGAAATTATGTATCTTTAGTCCCTGCATTTTCTTCCGTAATTTTCTTCTGTAATTTTCACTACTTGTAGTAAAACTACAGTTTTACACTAGTTGACCAGGGTTAAGTTTAAACAGGAATTTCATTTTTTTTCTTGCAGTCCCCTGTATCCAAGAAATTGCTGTTCTGGAGATTTCAAGTAGCCTTGGAGTTGTGAAAGAAACGGTGCCAGACTACCAAATTAAATTAATTTTTTAAAAATCTAGTAATATGCACACTTCAATTACATTGTAAAAGGATTCAAAAGAATAATAAGCATGGATATATTTTAAAATTTAAATATCTAGAGATTTTGACAAAGAAAAGGCATATATCTATCAACATGAGTAGTATGTTGACGACAATTTAGCAAATTTAGCTACATAGTATTATCTCAACTAATAAAATTCCACATTTGCATTTGGTTCTTAAGAATTCCAGGTTATCTATTGTGGTCCAATACACAGCTGCTGTATAGTTTGTAAACCATTAAGAGCTTCCATTTAGATAGTACAACACAATTTACTAGTACTCAACTATTCAGAAGTAAATTCTATTGAATTCAAATAGTTATACCCAGTTATGCACAGTATTGCATATGTTAATCTCAGAAATATAATTATAAAATATACATGTATATATTTTAGCATTAATAATTCAGCAAAATGATATCTGCATATGTAATTATCACTCCTAAAGTTATGAAACAAGAGTACATACCTGTCCCTTGGCTATTAGGTAAGCGACAATAGATGTATGTCCAAACTGGGCTGCTAAATGAATACAACTACATCCT
Source organism: Python bivittatus (assembly GCF_059951505.1). Taxonomy (NCBI): domain Eukaryota; kingdom Metazoa; phylum Chordata; class Lepidosauria; order Squamata; family Pythonidae; genus Python; species Python bivittatus. Next base: position 23,271,380 of record NW_028277058.1, on the reverse strand, counting down.
TCTCCATCAATTAATGATGGATCTGCACCATATTTCATAAGCTGTACAACCATTGATAAATGACCCTGTCTAAAACATTAAAAATCAGGATTAAATTTTGTTATGTAGGTTTTACTTTATTTTTAAATTATTGTACAGATGACTAGAGAAGAAATAAAAACCTATTTAAACCTATCTATTCACAAGACCCTTTGTTCTCAAGATCATCCTAGAAAAGAATTTCAAAAACGTTGCTCCCTTCAAATTTCTTGAAAGTGAGATTTTTACCTTTACCTAGCCAGGTGTCCAACTTGACTGAAGAATTTTTATGCTATTCCAAGTCCTTAACATTTTAGATAATGAAAATTCCTTAAGTTCTTCAGCCCTGTCAATCTAAATTTCTCTAGATCTGCAGGAAAGATAGAAAGCCACCTGGTATTTGCTCCTGGTCAAACAAGAGCCACTAAAAATTGCACCTTTACATTTTCATACAGACCATGATAACTTTAAATGATGAGAATTAGAATGTAACACATCTGGGTGGCACAAGTTTTTTGACATAACAATTCAAACATGGAAATACTCCATAAGCACATAGAGCTCTTTTAGTTTTTACATTCCTCAGCCTTGCAGCTTGCTCTTTCACTTTGTAAATATACTAGATGTTTGGCTATGTTTACTTAAAATGATTTTCAGAAATTTAATGAATGTATAGATAAACCCTTTTTTTGGTTAATATCCAGAATCACTAAAGAGTAAATAATGAACTTTTGATTTATTGAGTTGACTGATAACTCTCTGTGGTCTGCTAAGACTTCTGACAGTTATCAAATATACCTAAAACATCCATGGTAAATATAAATAAAATAGCAAATTAATGTCCCAAACTAAAATCAAAACCAAACTCAGCAACAAAAGAAAAGCCCAGATGGCACCTGCTTACTCTTTGGAGCACCTCTTTTCAGCATCTGAAATTAGCACACCAAAGAAGCTGGTCTGATCTCAACTACGAGGCTGTCCAAAGAGGCAGTACTCCCATGGAAAGCAGCAGCTCTGTGTATCACCCCACCCCCACTTTGTGGAAGTGGATTACTATCTATATCTTTTCTGGGACAACTGAGTCAGCCAGGTCAGTTCCAGTTGCAGAATGTGGTTCTAGAGATCGCTCAGTGCCAAGCTATACAGAGTTTCAAACCAACTATAACTTCCAGTTGGTCTTCAAAAGCAGTCCCTGCACTGAACACTGCAGTAGTCCAAGTGGGTGGAGATGAGAGTGAGTTATTGTAGGTATGTCCTTCCGCTCCAGATAGAACCACAAAATTGAGCAAAGGCTGACCTGCCTGTGGCCTATACCTGCCCAGCAAGCAGTAGCTATGAGTCCAAGTTGCAGATCTGCTTCCTCAGTGTCTGATAAAGATGATACAGAGTCCCAATGCACAACCAGCAACTCTGTCTTGCTAGGCTTTAACTTTGCAGTACAGTGTTGCAAAAATGCTTTATAAATATTAAATAATAATAAAATTACGTGAAAGCATCCAATATTTCCCACCTAGTTGCCCAATGTAGTGGTGTGGAGTTCAGGTCACCTCCTAGCTGGTCAACAATAGCACCTTTTGATATGTAGTACCTATAGATATAAAATAAATACAAATCTAATAACGGGAAGACAGAAACTGACAACACTGTCATCAAGAAATGTAGGACACAAAAACAGCTTTTATATGAATATAAAGCAGTATTTTATACTCATTTTATTTTTAGATTATCAGTAAATGATATACTACTTTTAAATAGTTAAAGATTAGGGAAATCAAAGTACATTTAAAGTGAACGCAGATCTCAAAGAACAATGTTTAATCAGTAACTGGTTTTTAGAAGTAAAACTGTTATTTACAAAAGTATATATAGAAATTAACAGGTAAAAATATCTTAAATGCATGTTTGTTCATGCTGTTACCATTAGCTTTTATCAGATTACAAAAAACCTAAGAAGCAACTCTACCACCCAGAGTCCACTGGAGTTGGGTGGCCAATAAATTTAATTAATTAATTAATTTTTTAAAACCCTCTATATTCACTTTGGGGGGGCGATACAGCAATTTGCAGTATCACTGCTCAAGAAGCATTAAAAGTTTCAAGGGTAATGTAAAGACAGCACTCTAGAATCCATGACAATTGACTATCTCCAATGCACTTCTCTGCATGATATCCTACTGTCAAAGGAGATAATGACCAGAGAGAGAAAGTTTCACTTCTGTTAATCCAGCCTAAACTGTCATCTTCAGTGCCAATGACTTTCAAGCACTTTTTAAAATCTGTTTCCCTGCTTTTTAAAAAAGTGCTATTTCAGTTGTTTTATGGTACATTTTTTAATGTTATAAATTACCCAGCAATCTTAGAATGAAAAGCACTATACATATTCATAAAACAAAGTTTCCCCTAAGCACCATACATGGCACTCCTACTTCTTTAGAAACTCTCTGAACATTAAAAAGCTGAAAAATAGTCTTGATCATTTCATTGCTACATAAGGAGTTAACTGCAGGCTTCTCTCCAATCCATTCTGTACCATACAGATGTTCCTCTACTGCATAGTGCAAGTAGGATAGATGTTAATGTCAGCCGACAAGAGAACACCAACCACAGTATTTAAAAGCAGCAAATTCAAGTTTTGTAGTTTTACCAAGTAAATCAGGACTGGAGAGATTTTAAATATATTTAAACATTTTAATGTGGGTACTTTTAAAAGGAACTTTCATGAATGTATGAATTCCAAAATTTTTAGTATTTATTTTACGCATATATTTATATGCAGGTGTATTCATATATAAAATATTATATCTGTATTTTCTGGTTTAAAATATTCATATTTACATTCCACAACAGTGATTCTCAAGGTGACAGTAACAAAATAATTTAAATATATTATAAAAACAATGCAAACCATTAGCGTGACTGAGGCACAATTCTCTACAATGTCTCTAATCAGTTTTGCTTGATTTTTTAATACTAAGCATTTATTTTTTATGAACATAAATTAGCTTCATTCATTCCTTAAATACAGCTTTCCTTACATTTCAAACTGAACAAATTAAGCTATTTCAAGGCACTGCATACTACTGTTTCAGTAATGACTAAAGTGGAAATGGAAATTATAACATTTATTAGTGAGCCAGAAAAAATGAACAGCTGCTCTATTTTTTGAGTTTACTAATCTAAAATGGATAGGAATTTGGCTGCTGGGCCATCCATAGTTTTGACCATTATAGAATAAGTATTTATAAAATGGCTATCAAAAGCTATAGACAACCCTGACTTGATTTTTTTATTAATTGCTATGATTATTATTTGCTGAGGAAGTAGTTCAAATATTGTAACAAAAAGAATAATCACTATTTGAATGAATGAATAAATGAATGAATGAATGATTTATTTTATTACAGCCTTTGGCCAATCAACTAATCATTATTTAAAGTATATGACTGTACACAACTTATTTATGCCTAATCCTACTATGATAAAAATATGAAGAGTTAAAATCCTATATAAGGAAACTAAAAACTGATTGTGACAGAAAAGTAGCACTTACTTCACTAAATCTAATCTGTTGTTGATTGCAGCCCAATGGAGAAGCGTAACATTTTCTTTATCAGGTTGCCGTACATCATAGCCTGCTTCTACCAACTCACAACAACGATCATAAATTCCATACCTTGAAGAAAAATCTCATTAGTTAGTAATTTTGAATTAATAAAACTATTTGAATTTTAAAAACACTGGACAGAATCCCCCCCGCAAAATGGAGACCATCTCTCTTATTTTCTTTTTCCAAATGACTTCCACATTTAAAACACAGTGCCCATCCTTTCCTGTTCTTCCAAGATGAAATCTTATTGTTTCTGCCCTACATAATCAACACTTTCAGTAAAAAACTTTATATACTTTCATTATATAAGCCAAGGTTAGTTATTGCATTTTTGTAACAAGGAAAAAATGTTTATTAGATTAGATTATCAGAGTTATCACAAAAAACCATTTGTATTTTATGAAGCTACCATAAGTATGTTGCCAAATACCCAAACAAATAATTATTACATGCCCATTTTAACATATGTGTTATTACAATAATCATTGGGGACCAAGAAGCAGTAACTGGTTTGCCTAAAATTTGTGTGTGTCTTCTGCAGTGATGCAGCTAGATAGTAAATCATGGAGGTAATAACTATTCATGAGCATTACTTTTCTCTATTCCTTCTCCACCCTTCATCAATGAATTATTTATAAGAGCTTCTACATTTCTAATACATTCAGAATGAAAACGCAAAGAGTTTGGCAATCCTGATTTTAAAAATGTACTCTCAACATGTGCAATTTCATTAACTCAGTTTATACCACATGTGGAAGAACAAATTTGTACAACACAGGGGAAGGAATACCCTGCAGCCCTTCCTTTGTCTGTTCCTTTTAAATGGCCCCTCCTGCCTATGCTGGTAGCATAGGTAAAATAAAAGAAAGGAATTTACAGCTCAAACAGAGAAAAAGCACTTCAAGCTGGCTGAAGAGAATGAAGAAAGCCGAAAGTCTTTCCTTTGAGGAAAAACAGAATTGTGCTACAAGCCAGGAAGCTAAAAACTAGAGGGAAAGCTAAAGCTACAGCTATGAAGAGGCCTAACAGAAGCTAGAGTAGCAAGACCCAGGACAGTCCACCACTAGCATGGCTTGAAGAGGCTTGCTGTCAGATTTGGTAGGGAAGGTTAGAAGAGGCTTAGTGGGGTGGCTGCCAAAAATGCCCTAAGGTATTAAGCAGTGCTGGAATTGAAGCCCACTGAAAACGACCAGCAGCAGACCCATGTGGGATTGTGTGGCCTACTGTAACAGCCCCTGCAGCTGAAACTTCCCATCCCGCTATTCCCTTTCAGAGTAAGCATAATTATTCAAAGCACAAAAAAGGAATCAGAAACAAATAACCAAAAGAAATTCAAAGCATTAGCTAAAAAAGGAAACAGTTAAATCTAGTCTACTCCAATGCCATTCACTATACTTCTCCCTACCTTTTAATCCTAAACAGTCTTTGTTTCTACCTCTTCCATCCACAATTACATAACAATACAAAATTAATACTGTAAATGTTGTTTTCCACATGAAATAAATACCTAGATGCTAATTTTAAAAAAATACACTTACTGTGTGGCTTTGACAATATCCCATGTGCTGTAATCATCAATGTGACTTTTGCGCCCAAGAGATTCATTATATCCGTGGTTATAGTGAGCTTGAGGTTTGATTTCCTGAAAAAAAGCAATTTTATTAAACTATTTGAAATATTAAAATATTAAAATTTCTAGAACAGAAGAGTATAAGTTCCACTAAATCAGACTGCTGATCCATACTCTTTTCCACAATAGCTGATATCCTTAGATCAAATATGGGCAAATTTTGCAATTTAATCTTCCAGACTTCTAGAGGACCACAGAAGGCCTTGGAGATAGCCCTTTTTTTTTTTTTAAAGGTTCTCCCTCTTTCTTTTTAAAAAAAGAAAAAAGAAAAACTTTGATAAAAGTGAGAATAAGCAAACTACTCCCACTGCCATCTTTAAAACCTCCCTGTCCATAAAACAGCCTCTAACTGTACAGCATAAATGTGATCATGTCATTGCAGAATTTCAGCGGCATGATTTTGGACAGGTTTGGAGTAATTTAAAAGGTTGAAATGGGAGTCATTTTCTTTCTGAGAGCATCTTGGTCCCATCCTGACTTATATTAAAAAAAAAAAAAAAAGGATAATCTCAGGGTGCTGTAGATGTCACAAATTGAGATTTGGAAGATTGCATTTAGCGTTTGAGCCACTGATTACCCCCTTTCTTCTAGATAGATTACAATCTGGATGAGAGTAACAATCCTCTTTCATTATTAATCCTCAACTGGTATTCAGGCACACTGAGTCTAAATCTGGGGCTTCCATATGGCTACCCTAAGACCCCGTGAAAGTCAGGAAGCACCTGCATCAACAATTTTAGCAAAAACTGCACATTAATTTCAGTGCAGTTTATCTTATTTATTTGTATCCATTTATATGCTGTCTGTTTTAATAACTCTTGTTAGTAGTTATAGTTCTAGCTACTGTGCAAAGTGATGTACAATTAAAATAAATATTACTTTAAAACATTACCATGAAAAAAGAGATGATGTGATACACAGTTCTTTTGTTTAATGTTATTAGATTCACATCCTGCCTTTCATTCAAGAGTTCAAGTGGCATACAAGGTGGTCTCTCATCCTATTTTTTTTTTCCTCAAAGCAACATCCCTGTAAGGTAGATTGGGCTAAGAGAGAATGACTGGCCTCAGTCACCTACTGAGCTTCCAATGGCTAAGAGTAGATTACAGCTTGGGTCCCCTTGCTCCTAGTTCAACACTAACCATTACACCACATGTACTCTCCTTTTAATTGTGCCAAAGATTTCCAAATTTCCAAGTATTTTGCATAAAATAACTCTTCAGCAAACCTTGGAATCTTATTCAAGGCAAATTTAACATATATACACAAATAGGATGAGGCACACAAACCAGACTAACTGTATTATGCTTTGTACCTGTTTACTATTTACAAACTTCCCAGCTGTACCCCATCTACAGTGTGTATACTTTAATAATCCAGTTTTTGTTACTCACTCTGAGTGCTTTCAAGTTCAAAAATTTGACAAGAAAATCTCAGCTTAAAATTCCATTACAGATGATAATGAATCCTTCAAAATGAGAACTCTATCTAAAGCTTAGTAAAAAATACTCAACTACAACATCAGAGAGTTCCAAAGGATACACTAACACAAAACTCCTGTTACAGGCAGTTCCCAGGTTAAGAACGTCCAAGTTATGGACAGCTCATACTTACAAATGGGCTGCCTGTTACTAAAAATGGTGCACGGCATTCTCCTTCCTGGAGCTAACAAACTGCTGAAGCCGCATGATGTTTTCATGAACCGCTGAAGCCGTGTGTTTTGAATATACAACCTGTTTAATATACAGAGGTTTTCAGCAGTTCATGAAAACACGTGGCTTTGGCAGTTCATCGGCTCCAGGAAGGAGAACACCGTCCGCTAATTTTAGTAACAGGCAGCCTGTTTGTAAGTACAAGTTCCGACTGACATACAAATTTGAGTTAAAGACAGGCTTAGGAATGGAACTCATTCTTAACCCGGGGACTGCCTGGTAATACAATGAAATATCAGTCAGTAGAAAATGGAAGCAAATTAAAATAAATCTGTAGGAGAAAGGGAATCAAAACAAGAATATGTGATAGTTAAAACTATACTAGTTACACCATCCCCAAATTTAACACACTATTAAATTAATATTAATATTATTGTTTGGGAATATCACCTGATTAATATGCAAAGAAGTACTCTCTTGCCTTGAGTAATTGACTTGGGACATATTTTAGAATAATTATGTGTTTAAGCTAGTATGCTTACCATAGCTACTTTTTTGGAGGGAGGACACTGGGTTTGCATACTTCCTTTTCTAATCACTTTCAGAAATTGTTCATTAGCTGCTTGTCAGCTATTCGGGACCTCTGAATTGTCAAGTCTGAATACACTGGATGAATTTCCTTCAATCTTCAGTGAAAAAAGTTTTAAATACAAGTTTAAAAACTTTAAAAAATTCTTTGGGAATAAACAGCAAAAGGGTGATTAGAACTTTGATTTTGGAAAGTTACAAACAGACTAAGGGTCCAGATGGATTTGAAATGAGATTTTAGAATTATAAGAATTCTTCCCATGGGAAAATGCTGTTTTTTTGATTCTCTTAAAAAAAAAAAAAATAGGATGAGGCTTTGAAGGTTGGACGCTAGAGGGAAGGAGAAGGAACTAAAGATTACAATTAAAGGAGAAGAATGGGATGCACTATGGCAATGGTCCCCAATCTTTAGGATATTTTTTAGATCAATCTACATAGCCACCCAATTGCATGTTACTCAGAGAAGCACCCAAAGTTAAAAACAACAGATAGCAATGAAAACATTAAATATAACTTCATATATTTAACTACTGTACCAGAGCAACTTCAAATAACCAAAATCAACCAGACCATTTAAAGTTGGGCTCTGGCCAGACAACCACCACCTATCTTTACTGCTTTTTCTGAACTTTAGCCCTTACTCACTTTGTCCAATCAATGCTAAAAGCAATGAGGGCACTACTGGAACTAGAATTACAGATAGACGACAACTGGGACTGGAATCTCAATCATCGAGCAAAGCGGTTGTTAAGCAAGATGCCCACGTGGCTGCTTCACTCAACGACTGCAATCCGGGCATTCCCAGTTGCCACTGCTAAGTGATCTCCCGGCTCATTAGCTGACGGAGAGAAAGAGCTGCCTGAAGGACCTCAGCCCTGCACGGAGCTGAAATCCTCCCAGCAGATAGCCCTTTCACTCCCAAACATTCCTGCTGCTGTCTCTGTGCACGGAGGGGCAATCCTTCGTGGGGCTGCAAGAATGGAACTGAAATCTTCATGATTTGAGCTCCATTCCTGCAGTCCACCAAAGGGTTTCCCCTCTCCTCTGTGCACAGAGGGAAAATCTTTCAGCAGGCTGCAGGAACAGAGCTCAAATTCTGAAGATTTCAGCTCCGTTCCTCCAGCCCACAGAGGGATTTCAACTCCCCTCCGCCTGCAACATTCCCTGCAGGCTTCTCCAGACTTCCAACTGGCGATCAAAGGACTGGGGGGCAACCAGCTTGTAAATGCAAGCTGGTTGTCAAGCACCAGAAATGCTGTCACGTGACCTTGGGGGTGGAGAGCGTAAAGTTTTACAATGGCCAGAAGTACTTTACGGGCCATAAAGCACCCTTTCCATGGCCGTTGTAACTTTGAACAGTTGTTAAATGATGGGTTGTAAGTTGAGGACAACGTGTAGTCATGGATTGCAGACGTGGACTGCAAAGCAAGCACAGGCAGTTCAACTACTGCTAACCTCAGATGAATGCTCCTGGTTTCAGGAACACTCACTATCACCCTCAATAGTGGTCCAGGTCACATAAGCATCATCTAGTAGTTATAAACATCTTCCAAACATGTTAGGAGAAGACCTGCCTGAATCTCCCAGAAACCCTGATGTGACCAGGATTGGGTATCTGTTCGGGTGGGATTAATGACAGCTTTTAAAATTTACAGACTGATAATGTGCCAGAAATCAATTAATTGACTAGAAAAAACTTTATAAAAGTTTAATTAAATATTTTGTCAAAGCTTTTGCCCAGGCAAATTGGGAATGACTTTTTCTTCCTATTTTGGAAGCTAATTACTTGCTAGTCACATATGAGGGTGAACAGTGCTTGGAAGCTAGGATTTCAGCTGTTAGATGGGGAAAGGTCTACAGCACACTATAGCTCCTCCCTATTTGCCAGACTCCACTCAAAACATGGCATAGCATTCCTCCTTGGCCCCCAAGCTTCCTACTCAAAGATTCATAAACTAATTAACCAACTGAAAAGTCAGAAAGCCCCCAGCTTTAATACCACTGGAGTTATTAAAGGGAAATGCTGCTTGATGATCCCGTCTTGGCCTTCTTTTTCACTGACATCAACACTCCTAGCTGATGAGTAAGCAGGATTTGGGAAGGGAGAGAACAGTTCCACAACAGATACATGTGCCATCTTACCATTTCTAATGGAGAAACACATAATGGGCAATACTGCTCCTTATATCTTGATTTAATATACTTAAAATCGGCCTTCAATTCTATTCCTAGGGACAGACTCTGGTGGAAGCTGTCTCTCTCTCTGTATGGAAATACAGTAATCTGAATTACAGTGGGGCAAAAAAATATTTAGTCAGCCACCAATTGTGCAAGTTCTCCCACTTAAAAAGATGAGAGAGGCCTGTAATTTTCATCATAGGTATACCTCAACTATGAGAGACAAAATGCGAAAAAAAATCCAGAAAATCACATTGCCTGATTTTTAAAGAATTTATTTGCAAATCATGGTGGAAAATAAGTATTTGGTCACCTACAAACAAGCAAGATGTCTGGCTCTCACAGACCTGTAACTACTTCTTTAAGAGGCTCCTCTGTCCTCCACTCGTTACCTGTAGTAATGGCACCTGTTTGACCTTGTTATCAGTATAAAAGACACCTGTCCACAACCTCAAACAGTCACACTCCAAACTCCACTATGGCCAAGATCAAAGAGCTGTCAAAGGACACCAAAAACAAAATTGTAGACCTGCACCAGGCTGGGAAGACTGAATCTGCAATAGGCAAGCAGCTTGGTGTGAAGAAATCAACTGTGGGAGCAATAATTAGAAAATGGAAGACATACAAGACCACTGATAATCTCCCTCGATCTGGGGCTCCACACAAGATCTCACCCTGTGGGGTCAAAATGATCACAAGAACGGTGAGCAAAAATCCCAGAACCACATGGGGGGACCTAGTGAATGACCTGCAGAGAGCTGGGACCAAAGTAACAAAGGCTATCATCAGTAACACACTACGCCGCCAGGGACTTAAATCCTGCAGTGCCAGACGTGTCCCCCTGCTTAAGCCAGTATATGTCTGGGCCCGTCTGAAGTTTGCTAGAGAGCATTTGGATGATCCAGAAGAGGATTGGGAGAATGTCATATGGTCAGATGAAACCAAAGTAGAACGTTTTGGTCTAAACTCAACTCGTCGTGTTTGGAGGAGAGAGAATGCTGAGTTGCATCCAAAGAACACCATATCTACTGTGAAGCATGGGGTGGAAACATCATGCTTTGGGGCTGTTTTTCTGCAAAGGGACCAGGACGACTGATCTGTGTAAAGGAAAGAATGAATGGGGCCATGTATCGTGAGATTTTGAGTGAACACGTCCTTCCATCAGCAAGGGCATTGAAGATGAAACGTGGCTGGGTCTTTCAGCATGACAATGATCCCAAACACACCGCCCGGGAAACGAAGGAGTGGCTTCGTAAGAAGCATTTCAAGGTCCTGGAGTGGCCTAGCCAGTCTCCAGATCTCAACCCCATGGAAAACCTTTGGAGGGAGTTGAAAGTCCGTGTTGCCCAGCGACAGCCCCAAAACATCACTGCTCTAGAGGAGATCTGCATGGAGGAATGGGCCAAAATACCAGCAACAGTGTGTGGAAACCTTGTGAAGACTTACAGAAAACGTTTGACCTCTGTCATTGCCAACAAAGGATATATAACAAAGTACTGAGATGAACTTTTGATATTGACCAAATACTTATTTTCCACCATGATTTGCAAATAAATTCTTTAAAAATCAGACAATGTGATTTTCTGGATTTTTTCCCCCATTTTGTCTCTCATAGTTGAGGTATACCTATGATGAAAATTACAGGCCTCTCTCATCTTTTTAAGTGGGAGAACTTGCACAATTGGTGGCTGACTAAATACTTTTTTGCCCCACGGTAGATATGAAAGAGCTGGCCACCTACTTGCAGACATACCAATCTATCAAGGAGTGAAAGAGTTGTATTCTAGCTCCCCTAAGTTTAGTATCTATGTCAATTCAGTGGTAGCTGCCTTAACCAAAAAAGAATTCTATCCTCCTAAACTTTGTGAGAGGCATTTGGCAATACTCCTTATGCTGAGGATGCAGCGATTATTTAACTTACATAGGCAGGCTTCAAGAATAGTCTGTAGGCTTTAATGGAATTCTATAAGGAGGAAGATTTTGTCAATCAACTGCTCTAAGACCAAAATTTTGGTTTTCTCAGGAAGACCTAGTCACCACAAACATCAATGGCACATTGGAAATAATAAAAATTGAACAAGTTACAGCATTCAAATACTTTGGCATAAGTTTTCAATCCTCTGGAGCTTGGCAGGAATACATTACGAGCACATAAAGCCAACTATACCATCAAAAAAGTGTTGGGTTTTTTTCATGCCAAAGGAGGCAGATGTATGTAGGTGGTCCTCAATTAACAACCACTCATTCAGCAACCATTCAAAGTTGCAATGGCACTGAATGAGTGGTATTTACAATCAGTCTGCGAAGTTCCGGCCATGGCAGCACCCCCGTGGTCATGTGATCGTGATTCGGGCACTTGGCAACCAGCTTGTACTTATGATGGTTACAGCATCCCACAGTCACGTGATCACTATTTGCAACCTCCCCTGCCTGCTCCCTGCAAGCAAAGTGAATGGGGAAGCCAGCAGGGAAGGCTGCAAGTTCTTCTCCTAAATTGTTCCTACCGCTTTTTCTCCCAAGGAGCCTGCTACAGAATATGAGAACCCAGGGATCTCGTATTCTGTCATGCATCCCTGCCCACAGCACCCCACCTGCTCTCTGTAGCGTATGCTCATCTGCACTCGTGCAGCACTGCAGCGCCCCTTCCACCTGGCTGCGCTCCATAGCACTCGTCCACCCACCAGCCTGCTTGCAAGCTGACCAGGACTTGCAACTTCCTGCTGGCTGCCCCAGTGACTTTGCTTGTTGGAAGCCAGCAACTTGCAAATCAAGGCTACATGAGGTCCTCACTTAACGACCTGCAACCCTCACTTAAAGTCAGCAAAAGGGACTGCTGTCACTAAATCATGTAGTCATGTGATGTCATGCTTTATGACCACATTGCTTAGTGATGGAAATTCCAGTCCCAATTGCAATCATAACCCAAGGGCTACCTGTACCTGCCGCCACCAAGCCTTTCAAAGCTAAAACTACATCTCAGATGCGATATAGGTAGCCCTCGCCTAACAACCACAATTGGGACTGGAATGTCAATTGTTGAACAAAGCAGTCGTTAAGAGAGACACCCACATGACTGCTTCACTCAATGACCACAATCTGGGCATCCGGTTGCGGTTGTTAAGCGATCTCCCAGGTTGTTAAGTGTGGAGCTGAAATCCTCCCGACAGGCAACCCTTTCACTCTCAAATGTTCCTGCAGCCCACCGAAGGGTTTGCCCTCCCCTCTGTGGATGGAGGGGAAATCCTTCATGGGGCTGGAGGAATGGAGCTCAGATCTTCAGGATGTGCCACTGATGTTTGTGGTTTGAGCTCCCTTCCTGCACACTCCTGAGAGGTTTCCCTCCGGCTCCTCTGCTTGCAACCTTCCCTGCACTGACTTTCTGGGGAAGCTGGCAGAGAAGATTGCAAAAGGCGATCACATGTTCACGGGGCACTTGGCAACTGGTCTTAAACGTGAGCAGGTTACCAGGTGCCTGAAATGCGGCCACGTAACTGCGGAGGGCCAGCACAACATTTTATGAAGGCCAGAAGTGCTTTACAGGCCATAAAGAACCCTTTCTGAGGCGGTCATGACTTCAAACCATTGTTAAACAAATGGTCGTTAAGCAAGAACTACAGTGGTACCTCGGGTTACGAACGCCTCTGCTAACCAACTTTTCGGGTTGCGACCAGCTCCGGGCGCAAAAATTTACCTCAGGTTACAAACCAGATCCGCAGCCATTTTCCGCCGTGCCACGTGCTCCGCGGCCATTCTACGCCCGTGCCACGTGGTCCGCAGCCATTTTACGCCCGTGCCACGTAGTCTGCGGCCATTATTCCGCCTGTGCCACGTGGTCTGCGGCCGTTTTTCTGCCCTGCCGCATGGTCCTGTGGCCGTTTTTCTGCCCTGCCGCATGGTCCTGTGGCCGTTTTTCTGCACTGCCGCGTGGTCAGCGGCCGTTTTTCCGCCCCTGACGCGTGGTCCACGGACGCAGGAATGGATTAATGGTAATTACATTGAACCTTATGGGAAAATTTCCTTCGGGTTGCGACCAAATCGGGTTGCGACCAGAGTCACAGAACGGATTAAGATCGTAACCTGAGGTACCACTGTATGCACAAGTATGTGCCTAATGTGATTCAAAGCCTTCAGACATTGTTCAATTTAGGGGTTTTTACAAGTCACAAAATAAAAACTCCAGCAACTAACCATTCTAAATTGCCAATTAAATCTCCAAAATAGCTACCTAGCATTTTCTCATATCCCATGAAACCATTCATACCTCAGCCAGAAATCTCTGGATGACTATCTTGTTTGGTCAAAGAAAATATGAATTGGGAAAATCAATCCTAGCTAACTGGATAGATGTTTAACATCTTCCTAGATATAAGCTGCCAGGCATCTACAAGCAGAAAAGGAAGGTACAATTACAAAATGAATATGTTACTGTTTTCCCTCAAAAAATTAATTTTGAAAGAAGCCTCCCCAAAAGGCCATACAGTAGAATGAAGTCAATGTAAGTGGTACACATGTATAATTTGTCAATCAAAACTATCCTATGCATGAGGTCAGCTGTTACTTGTTTTAAAGGGAGATACTGTAAAAACCAACTGCAGAAACTGGGATAAACAGATGTCAAAATATGTCTATTGAAGCCCAACTACAAACAATTTTGTGAAAGCACACATTAACAAATGTCTATGTTTTTAGACACCAAAAGCTAATTAACATAATAGCTAAGATCTATTCAGCATAACTTTTAACTCACTGATTAATCCTGCTTATTTGACATTATGCTTATGCAACTTTTATATAGCAATAAGATGAACAGATATATGACCAGAGCCTTTAATGAAAACACTGTATTTGGAGGTCAAAAATATTGTGTGATTTCAAGCACAATTGGCTTGGACCAAGTTTTGATTTATTCCAAAAGAAGGCAGACCCTGTGAGTAGATGAGTTCTATTCTTTAGACCAAAATATTCATGCATTAAAATTAATGGTAGACTTTCCAATGATTTCACTAACCTGGAGAATCCGCATGTCCATATCAATTCATACTGTAGAATTCATTTATTTTAAATATTAAAAAGGTCAATATTCATGCTATAAATTATATAAAAATGAAAACCAATACATATTTTTGTGATTATGTAATATCTATTATCATTAATGCTTATTTAGATAACAATTATCTAGTTAACAATTATCTAGTTCTAAACAATTAGTAAAAATTTTTAAAATAAATTGTTCATAAATGGTAATTTAGGGACATAAATTATTGCATTACCCATTCAAGAGAATCTCAATTTAGCAGACCCCAATACAAATGACTTGGTATTCCATTTTCATGGTGATATCATTATTTATTTGGTAAATATATATAGCCACCCATCTCACATATGTGACTCTGAGTGGCATATAAAGTTAAAAACACAAAAACGATACAACAAACTAACAAAAATAAATAAAATCATTAAAAACATTAAAAATAAAAACTATTAAAAACCATTAAAACAATATAATCTGTGTCACAGTCACTCAATTTCCCTAGTGACACATCCCTTTTGCAGGCTCCATACCCACATTACTGGATCACCAGGCCAGATGGCAAAGCCATGTCTTCAGGACCTTCTAGAAGGCCAACAAGATGGGAGCCAATCTGACCTCAGGGGGAATGTAATTCCAAAGGATGGGTGCCACCTCAAAAAAGGCTCTCCTCCTGGGTCCCATCAGATTAAATTCCTTTGTGGACTGGACCCGTAACATGCCCTTCCTGCCAGACCTGATGGGATGGGGAGATGTGATTAGGGACAGGCAGTCCCTCAAATAACCCACTCCCATGCCATGTATGGCTTTATAAGTCATTATCAGCACCATGAATTGAACCTGGAAGCAAACTGGTAACCAGTGTAGTTCACAGAGGTGATCTAGGTGTGCACATAACTGCCTGCACACTGTATTTTGCACCAGCTGAAGCTTCTGGATGCTTAAATAAAATTAAGCTATCCCATTCTAGCCTCTGGATACAGAGCTGATTTTCATTCTGGAGGCATGGAGACAGTAAGAGGATGGGATGGGATTCAACTTTCTTCCATTCCATATGCAGTGGCTTTGGTCTCATTTGAGCAACCATGAATTTTCATTTTCTACCATAGAGGAAGTGGTGGACATTTTGCCATCATAAAGAAGATGTGATACCAGCAAACCACAGTTCGTCATGGCCTGCTGTGTTATCTAGCATGGCATTCATGAATAACTCCAAAACAGGCATAACTTGTATATATGTTGTAGGTTTATAGCCTCTTTATAATCCTCCTGCCCACTGAATTATCTTGTTTTTTCTTCCCTTTATGAATTAGGCCTCACAACTGTAGGTGTCTGTGGCATACAGAAATTGACCCCTGAAGGCTCAGAGTAACAAGCAATTACTGGTGATCTCACTGAAGCTGACAGAATGAGGAGTACTGTGAAGTTGTGATGTAGATATGTGTGCTGGAAATATATCTCATTGTCAAAGTCCACTGTTTCTTTCTAGATATGGGTGGCATTAGGGCATAATTATAAGCACAATTTCTGATTAGTGGAGAAAAATAATACACCTAGTATATTCTGAATATCTCTACATTTTCACAACACCTTTGGATTTTTGTGAGAGCACAGTATTCAGAGCAATCTCTTCTATTCCATAATTCCCGTATATCAGTGCACATGATTGCTCTGTAAAAAAATTCTTAATCTGTTACATTTTTCCAGACAAGTTGTTATAATTTTGGAATTATTGTGTATATTTTCATCACAGTATGATGAACGTATGTCCACTGTAAAGTTTGGATTGCACTATTTTCCTTGGGACACAATACAATTTTGTATATGTATTCTCAGAAATAAGTGCCACTGAATTCCATAAGACTTACTTAAGATAAATATAGAATTGCAACTTGCAAAATAGGGTTTCCAGATTTAAAGTACTATCTCGAATAAAACTTCAAACTGTTGAAGAAAAATACACTCTACAAACACTCCTTGATATTTAGCACATTTTTAATGACAGAATATTTGATATTAAACCAAAACATGTTCTTCCTCATACTAGGTGGGAGAAACCTAAAAAGAACAACAAAAAGAGTCTTCCAGACATTTACCATATTGTAAAAAGAACTGCTAGAGTCCTAAAGAGTCTCTGAGGACTAATATCAAGCTTCAGATTAAACAATTAGTGAATATTCTAAACAGTCATACAAAAACTGTTCCACTGTTCTGTTAGCACTAGCCATATGGTTTAATATTGGAAGGAATGGGGATAACTTTTGTGAAGCAATTAACATCAGATGTTTTGATTGTATATGACATATGATCTTCTGGAGAAAAAATAACACTTTTATTTTTTTATTATTTCAAGTATATCTGCAGGCAACTGATGTGCCAAATACAGGTAACATAAAATATCATCCATTAGATGCTCACTATATAATCATCTTTCTAACTGAAAATATACTGGATAAACAAGTTTCTTGGAAGGAACCAAACAAGCCCCCAAAAGGTCACTATTTCCCAGCAACTGATTTCTGAGAAACAGGTAAGTTTGTCTAATTACTAGATAAAGCTGCAACAATGAATGCTTATTGCTATATACTT
This sequence comes from Python bivittatus, assembly GCF_059951505.1. Classification (NCBI taxonomy): domain Eukaryota; kingdom Metazoa; phylum Chordata; class Lepidosauria; order Squamata; family Pythonidae; genus Python; species Python bivittatus. The sequence goes on along the minus strand of NW_028277058.1, from coordinate 23,254,089 downwards.
TTAAATCATACTTATAAATACATAGGTCAAGACATAACATCAGGCCTCAATCTGTATATGTAACACTAGGAGAAAGTAGATCAATAATCCTATGAAATCAGAGAAAGCTTTTTAAAAACCTACTTTAGAACTTTTGCATTTTGCAGGCACAGAAATTAAACCCGTGAAAGACTCTGGAGTTCGTAAATTGTGCAACTCTCTGCTAGAACGATAAGAAAGGTTGAAGCCTTTTTCTAAATAAACAAACTAAATGAAGCATATAACAGAACATATAACTGTACTGCTTGTTAAGACGAGAGAGTTTCAGAATCTGAATACTTTCAAGAGCAAAACAGGGATGGTACAACCCCATCATTACTGCCTCCCCCCCCCCCACCCCCACCCCCACCTTTGAGCGAACAGAGAAGCTTTTACACCTTCGGACACCGAAGAAAAAGACAACTCCGGGGGAGCGCAAGCTCAGAATAGCCACCTCAACCGACTTCCTCTCCCTTCTATATGGAGAACCGAATAATAAAAAGGGGAATAGCCGGAAACAAAATCTCTCTCCCTATCCTCTGTCCACAAGAGACAAGAGTTTCTACACCCACCTCCCTTCATCTCATAACCCAACAAGGCACCCCGACCGCTTCTCTCTCTCTGACAATTCTTCCCGTGCCTCTGGGCCATCCTCCGCCCCCGCCCGAGAAGGGAGTGTCAAGGAAGGCGGCGGCAGCCACCGGTATCTGCTCCTCCCCCGCCGTTCGCTCGACCGGATCCTTCTCTCTCAACTGGGGCTGCAAAACGGCCGAAAACCCACAGGGCCTCACCTCCGAGTGCAAAATAGGAACGCAGCCTGCTTCTTTCTCGTACTCATTTAGAGGCGCCGCCATCTTGGTGCGAACGCACTGCCTGCTGCATGCCGGGTAACGCGCTCCCTCACGACCTCTCTCGCTCGCTCGCTCGCTCTGTGCGCGAGGGGAGGGGAGGCGGTGGGCAGCGCCAGCCCGGCTGGAAGCGGTGGATGAAAACGGACAGCGGATTGGATGAGCAACTGGAATTCGAACTCCTAACAGTCATCACAAAATTGTTAGTCCATTTCCGCGGACCGTAAGAGATCGATTCATTTGCACACATAAGTGCTTTTATCCTGATCCTAACTGGTCGGAGTACTAGGAAGTTGGAGGGGGAGAGAGAGAAAGAGACAGATCATTCCGGGCCAAACTTGGGGTTATCCACCCCTATCAATCCAGTCAGAGCCGCTTTTCCCAACCTGATGCCCTCTGAACGTGCTGGACGGGAACAGGACACTGGCAGGATTCGAGATGGGCACAGTCCCGAATGGCGAAAAGGGCACTGCAGAAAAGTGCTTTAAGATGCGTCAGATGCAAGCGACCCAAGCCGGACGCTGGCTGTGTTCACACAACGCACTATTAATGAATTGTGAAAGCCAAAATTGGTAGGGTTTGCACAACAAATGAAGCCATAAGCCATACTTTACAAACTATGATGTCTGGATACAGGTAACTTAAGTTACATACAAGCAAGCTTAAATTAGCTTAATTTGTGGTGCAAAAACCTCTTGAACGCAGAGTTAGGACTCCACATTTTAATCTAGTTTTGTATTGTTTTGCTTTCTTTTGGTTCTTTGTGCAACACTGGCAGGGTGAGGGGCTGTACTTAGAATACATAAGTAGTATTTGTGTAATGAACTTGAACCACTGTGTATTTAACTCAAATTTTGCTACAGTAGGCTCCATTCTTAACTATGGGTCATCTATAGCCCAGGCGTTCTTAACCTGGGGACAACCTGTATAATTTATGTAGGGCTAGGGAAAACACTGCCACAACATTAATAATTTAATTATTTTCAAATTTCACCACCTATTGTGTATGATAATTTTTCAGAAGGCATCTTAAAATCTACACAGTAATACATTATAAATCAGATATATTACCACAATTGCATGATATCAAGCTTTGATGATTGAGTAATAGAACTGCTAATCAAAGCATGTCCATGCAGGATACCTCCTCCAGGTTTATATTCAAGAGGGAGGGGGGTATTGAGAAGCCCAAAGGAAGCTCAGAGAGTCCTAATTTAAGAAAAGATGTTAGAGAGATGGGATTATAAATATGTTTAGGGCTATGGAAGGCAAGTATTGACAGACTACAGTATAGATATGTTGTCATATTAACTGACTTTTATTTGCTGAGGAAGAAAGAAAGGCAGATTAAGTCCCTGCTTTTAGATGCTAGAAATAGTCTTAAGGTTGCAGTCTGTTTTACTCTTTCCAACCCAATATTTATTTATTAAATTTTTCAACCATCCATCTCCCCCCAATGGGGGAACCTGGACGATTCACAACAAACATTAAAACATAAAATATATAAACATATAAAACCTTAATTACTACATTACTAAAAAGAAGAAGGAGAGACCAAGAGGATGAAAAATCTGAGGCTGAAGGCAGAAGGCCTCTATGGGGCTAGCCATAGCTACAATATAAAATTGAATACTGTACAAATTATGTAAAGGGAGCTCAGTATATACTGACTGTCTCTTCATGTCTCCAGATACAGAATGGGATCATATTTAGTGTACTATAGTGTGAGAAGCCAACAAAAGAAAGATTAAGTTCAAAAATAAGCCAGGCCTGGTGGGGGGGAGCAGAGAAGTATGTTTCAGAACAAATTATCCCAAAACATCCCTATAGGAGAGACTGTTGAGAAATGGCTTGGAATGCCTCTAACTGCTCCATTCTAACTCCATCTCTCTCCCTTCCTGGTTCTGTGATTGGGAAGGGAGATAGTATTAAAGGGTTGGGGGGGAAAACCCAGAAGACATGTTCTCTATGCTTTCACTCAACACCAATTAACTAGTAGAGAGAAATGATATAAAAGGCTTGGAATTCTGTTCATCTGTCTGTTTACTGGCAGGGCAATTCTCAAAAACAGATCTGGATCAAATTTAGTGCGGTGGGGGGGAGAGGCCAGCGGAAGAAAGGTTGAATTAAAAAAGATCCACCAGGTGCTGCAAAAAAAGAAAAAGGAAAAAAATCCCAGCACAACACTACGAGAGAGGCAGCTGAGCAGCAGCACGGAACATTATCAACTGTTCCATTCTGTGTTCCCTCTCGCTTCCTTCCTGGTCATGTGACTGACAGCAATAAGGATATTCAATAAGGATTGGAAAGAATTCCAGAGGCTATCTTATTATTCTTTCCAACCAAACAGGATGTGGAAAATAAATTATGTAAAGGAGACCAGCCTCTATATGTCTATCTGTCAGCAAGATAACTCCTAAAACTGAACAGAATGGGAAAATTTGAGGGCCAAAAGAAAGATCAAGTTTGAAACCGGGCTATGGGGGGAAAAATCCCTCAATGCATAGCTGTGTGAGATGCAGTTGGGCAGGAGCTGAGCAACCAATCCCATGTGGGTTCAGATAAACCTTGCTCATAATACAACTATGAAAAATAGGCTGTATGCAGCATATACCGTTGTATATGTATATGAAGAGAGATATTGTTCTCTCTTCAGGCTTTGTGGAAAGTTTTTTGAAAAGAGTAGTAATCCTATTTAAGGGATTTATACAATTCTTGCATATTTTCTTTCTCAAAATATTAGGAAATTATGAATTTTTAATGGTCAGATTAGCAAACTACAAGTTGACTACCATTGTCTTATTTGATTATAAGATGAACTTGTCATTTTTTAAAATTAAAGTGTTTATAATTTCCCAAACATACTTTTTGTAAATACAGAACAACTTAATATATACTTAATACATCAACTGTCATTCCACTATACACATTATGTGTGTTATATGTATGCATATATATATACACCACACACATACACACACACAGTCCTCATTTAGTGACCACTCATTCAGCAACTGTTCAAACTTATGACAGTGCTGAATGAGTGGTAGTTATGACCAGTCATTGGAGTTCTGGCCGTCGCAGTGTCCCCGCAATCATGTGATCATTATCTGGGTACCTGGTACCTGTCTCATGATTATGACATCACAGCAAGCCACAATCATGTAATTGTGATTTCCAGTGTTCCCTCCCAAGCAAAGTCAATGGGGAAGTTAGCAGGAAGTCGGAAGTTGGAAGTCACAGTCATGTGAGATCCACACTTAATAACCCTCATGGTCCTTGCTTAACAATGGCAACCAGGACTGCTGGAATTGCTGTCACTAAACGGTGTGGTCACATGATGTCATGCTTTATGACCACATTGCTTAGCAACAGCAATTCCAGTCTCAATTTCTGTCATTAACCCAGGACTACCTATGTATGTATGTATGCATGTGTATTTTTTTGTTTGTCACATTTATATAGACGCCCATCTCCCACAAAGTACCTTTGGGTGGAGTACAACAATTAAACAAAACAACAAATAGATAAAAACAATCATTATAAAAAGATAAAAAGTGATTATTAAAATAAAAACATTATCAAAAATTTAGAATATACAAACCCCATGGAGACAGCAGAATATCAATCACAGTGGAGCCATCTAAGAATGTCTCTGGTTTTATATATATAGTGTAGTGTGTAGTGTAGTACAGTATAGTATAGTATTTGTGCAATGGCTAGGGTCTGTCTGTGTAGAGGTGGTAGATAAATCTCATATAAATAAATAAAGGGGGTGAGAGTGCTAGAGGGAACCCATGATATGTTTATTGTTCCATTTAGACTGGGTTGGTTCCTTGGCTATGTATGTTGTTGTATCTTACATTATGTCTTAGTATTGTTTTTAAAGGCACCCAGAGTTGCTGCTGTGTGATGGGTGGCCATATAAATCCAATAAACAAACAAACAAACAAATAACAGGAATAATGTGTTTGTTATGATGGGACCCTTTAAAAAATGTTTGTATACAATTCATTTTTCCAATCCAAAGCTATATAATTTGATCCTCCTTTTCCCATTGGTCAGTTGGTGGTAAAACAATTTTTTATAAAATGTTCATATTACATGCATATAAATAGATAATGTGTAATTATTTTTCTGCCACATTTCCCTGGAAAATTGCAGGGAAGAGAGGCAAATTCTTCAGCCTCAACAGACGTGGGGAGAAACAGTGGAAGAATCACAGAGCTTTCTTGGGCCAGCTACTCAGAGGAAGGGAGAGAAGGAGTACCAGGCTCTTCTAGGAAGCAGGAAGGAGAAATGGAACAACTTGAAAGCCAAGGTGATAAGGGAGCTAGTTCTTACAAGGTCAAAAACAAAAAGACTGAAATCAAGCTACTGTAGTTTATTATCAGAACAAGAGTCAGGTAGAAACTGTTCTTTCGGTCCAGGCTTTAAAGAGATCACTTCAAACCCTTACATCCCACAGGTGGGAGAAAACAGCACAAGAAATAAAACCTTGATTTCTTTATAAAAAGGGTCTGCGTTTGAGACATAGCAATTACTGGAATTCTTTCATAATGCTTCACTGGCTTTTCTGTAATAAAGCTGCTTATGTGAGCTTTGTGTTCTTGAATGCCTGTTTCTAGTCCAACTTATCAAGAGAAGACTGACAGCATGCTGTACTGCTGCCCACTTGTGTGTGATAGGGAGTGTTAAGTATGACAGGAGAAACATAATGAATGAAGTGGGAATAGAGCGCTTAGGAATGGTGTAAGGTGAAATAAGAAGAGAGAGAATACGGTCAGATGTAAAGGTCTGCTGAAAGAAAAAATGAGTGACTAATATGAATTGGGTATGTTGTACGCTTTTGGTTACATAGAGAGAAAAAGTGTGGATCAAAATAAATATATTAGGAAGAGGAAATAGAAGACCAAGAAAGTCATAGGTGGATGGGTTGATTAGATGTTAAAAAGGGGGGGGGGCAAGAAATTTAAAGAGCTAAAGGCAGTGTAAGAATCGGTATATGAATGGGGTGAGTGCAAAATAAAACTATGGAAAGGTAATGAATTGTATTGCTGCAAACTAGAATTCAGCTTCCTTTTATCCCCTGTTTCTAATTTTTTTTTGTTCACTACTCTAATTCTCTGTGTAAAATTGTTTACAAACACTTCAACATCTCTGATTCATTTATTTTTACATTCTTTTCCACACATTAGGCAACACTCTTATGTGCCTTTAATTAGGAATCAATCCCTTTAAGCTCAGTGGGTTCAGGTTTACAAATCAAAACTGCCTCGTTCACATGTTTTGGCCTAGAAAAATAGATAACCTGTGAATTCAGTCTGTGTGACATACCAAATGTTTTGTGAAAGGCCACTGTTTCTAGGAAGTTAGCATTATTTGCACCTCCAGTATTTCTTCCTTTCACCTCTCCTTATATTACTTTCCCTACTCTGCCCCAAAATATTATTTTTTCAGAAAGCAGCTTTTACTACCTGAAAACTTGTACAGTAGAAAATTATGTTAGTGTTTAAGGTGCCATAATATTCTTCGTTGGATTTTTTTTTTTCAGATTTGAGGAGATGAAGATCTGTCTAACAAGCAGCTTTGTTTTAGCAACCTCAGTAGAAATTATCAAATACCTGCCCGAAGGCTTTGTTGATCTCAACTCATCTCACTTTTATATTACAGCTAAGATTTCTGTTCTTTAAAAGTAAGCAAATCTCCCATCTTAATAACCTGAGCCCAAACTATATTAGCTAATAAATCTTTGAAATCCAAATCCTACAACTTGGACAACTGTCTTTAATCAATATAGGTACATATTGTATATTGTAAGGCCTCTGAGCACAGATGAAAACATGTGCTAGCCCTAATTGTCTCACTTCTCTCTAGTGATTATAAATGTCAGTTGTATAAACAAGAAGTACGTACAGACAGATGTAACCTCTGAAACAAAGCTGTCCACAGAATATCAAGGGCACTTTCAAAAGTGGAACCAATAACATGTTTATGTATCAGTCGTAAACTTCAGTAATTTTAAACTGAAAATGGAAGATAATCACACCTGTGATTTTAAAACCAGCTATAACTCATGAGCAGTGTGGATATAGCAACATACACATTGCTATTTTTAACATCACAAAAGCAAATGCCTTAATATTTTAAAGGATACCTTTGCATGTATTATCAGATATACTGAGAACAGTCCTGAGAGATGAATATATAATAGATTAACAGTTGTTTGTGGCCGTGGGAGTGGGGAGAAGGAGAGAGACAGGAAAAGGTAGAATAGTAAAGTCAATAGTAGAGAGATAAAAATACTTAAGATAGTAACCATCATAAAGAAGAGGTCTTGTTTCCAAGAGAGTGGCCAGCAACCATGTCAATCTCTACATAGTAAAATAACCAGGGGTCCTGTGGCATCTTAAAAACTAATATAGCTGCTTTCATATGAGGTTATCATTCTGAGAAAAAAATAGATGTATATTGCTAGCAGGGACAGGAGAGAGGATTAATGGTAAAAATAAAAAGTGCAGGAAGAAATGTCCTAAGTAGCATTTAGATACAATACAGATGTTTTGCACGGAATTGGCACTTAAAATACATAGTTTGATTAAAAAAAAAAGTCTCAGGTTATCTTTAATCTGAACTGAAATTCATTCAAAGACTCAATATGGACTTAGTGCTGGTCCTGAGGAGGCCTACCTCAGCTCTACAACCAGAACCATTGATTAGGATGCTCCTGTTTCTGCCTCCTTGGAAGTGGAAACATTCTCCCTATTCCCTTGAAAGGGTCACTAATTTCTATCTCCTCTGCTTCACAATCCACTACTCTCTTGTTAGTGTAATCTTAATGTACACACCTTCCCTAAAAATCCAAACACCAAAATGAACACAAATGAACAATCAAAACAATACAGTGAAACTTTCGGAAAAGGATTTATTGTAACAATATACAACTAAAAGGTTCTTTACACCCCTGGACTCTGTCTGCACCTCTACAAGGGACATACACCTCACAGTTTGGGAAACCCTGAACTATAGGATCATTAAGAAAGTGTTAGGCAGATAAGTATGTTTCTGGAGCATTTTGCTTAAATGGGCGCAGACTCAACTGGTCTGCCAGGAAACTAGTCCTAACCTTAAACTTGAGGATACTGCACAATAAAGGAGGAAAATCAGCATCAGGAGCAAGAGCCTGCGTAATAACATCAAAGCAGAAAGCCCAGATGATTCCTCTCAAACCATCCTCTTGATATGCTCTGTGAACATATTCTTAACCCAATATCTTAATCTAGCAGATAATATATTGCTAGTTTACTTGTTGAGAATTATTTGAATTTTTTAAACTGTAATTGTTGTCTTTGCTTTTTTTTTTCCCAATTAGCTTCTTTTTATATTTAGAGATTTGGCTTCACTGATGGAAAGACAGAACCTCTCATTAAACCTTATTGAGGTTTACAGTTTACACTTTACAGTTGCATAGCTACCCATTGTGTTCTTAGGGTGTTCAGTTTTGTATATCTGGGCATTGGCAGAAAGATCCCAGGTAATTTTCTTTCTATTTTTCCTAAAACCGAGTTGAAGGGTGAAATCCTTTGTACAAAGGCTAACAAATATCCAGCTGGACAAGCTGGAGTATGTCAGGAGGTTCAGCCTATCCCAGCCTATAATAATAATTATCTTTTATTGGGGAACTCTAGTTGGAAATTTATCTACTGTGGTCCAGCTTCCAACAGAATCAGAACAGTGGAATTCTGCCCAGGGGTTTAGTTGTGACAATGAAAATAAGAAAACTAGGCAAAAGATAATACAGAAAAGAAAAAAGGCTTAATTTACAAATTAGACATGTCTGAGTAAGCGTACAGATAATAGGATGCTAAGGACGTTCACAAAAGATAGTGATATAAAAGTCTTTTTCAGCTCATATGAAAGGACCTTTGAGTCTTTTTGAAAATACAAGGAAGGGCATGTGAAATATTTCACTCTAACGATCAGTAGGACATTGGAGGAAGTATACTAAGATTTGGCTAATTCTGAATATATTGATTATTATATTTAAAAAGCAGAATCAGAACTTACTTTGGACTAACTGTAAGACAAAGCAGTAAAAGTAGGATGGGATTGCTTGTTTTTGTCACAGGGAGAAGTGGTATTTTATGAGTAAAATAGATTACTCCAAACTACAAAAGGGTAATCAAAATTTATCTTAATTCCAGTTGTACAGAATGCATTGCACAACTTTGTGTTGTGCACCAGTTGTGTCCTTTCCTGGATCAGGAAGGCCTCTTGGTCACTCATGCCCTGGGTCATCTCCTGCATGGACTATTGCAATGCGCTCTACATGGGGCTACCCTTGAAAAGTATCTAGAAGCTGCAGCTGGTACAGGATGTGGCGGTGTGGGCAGTTTTTGGCGCCCCTAGGATTGGGCATGTAACACCTCTGCTGCATTGGGTGCCGGTTTGCTTCCGGGTCCAATACAGTGGTACCTCGGGTTACGAACACCTCTGTTAAAGAACGTTTCGGGTTACGACCAGCTCCGGCCGCAAAAATTTGCCACGGTTTGCAAACTCCGCCTCGGGTTACGAACCGGATCCGCGGCCATTTTCCCTGCTGCCACGCGGTCGCGGCTTCCTGTGGGCCACATCGCGGTAGCAAGGAGATGTTCGGTGAGGCTTGTGGTGTGTTTTGTGGCGTTTTGGAAGGTTTTTGGTGTGCTTGTCAGCATGGCTCCACAGAAAATGCAGAGCAGGCTTGGCAAGAATAAGGCTTTGAAGAAAAAAGTGACGATCGAACTGAAGAAGGACATTATAGAAAAGCACGGTCGTGGTATTCATGTGACTGATCTGGCCTCGGAGTACAAGATGGCAAAGTCGACCATCTCGACTATTTTGAAGAATAAAGATGCCATCAGAGGAGCTGATGTGGCAAAAGGAGTAACGATCTTAACAAGGCAGAGGACACATGTGCTGGAAGAGGTGGAAAAGCTGTTGTTAGTGTGGCTGAATGAGAAACAGCTGGCAGGTGATAGCGTGAGTGAAGCTATCATCTGTGAAAAAGCCAGGAAACTGCACAGTGATTTATTGCAGACAAACCCCTCTACCAGCGCAGAAAGTGAGGAATTTAAAGCCAGCAGAGGCTGGTTTGAGAAATTCCGCAAGAGAAGTGGCATCCACAGTGTGGCAAGACATGGTGAGGCTTCCAGTTCTGACAAGGCTGCTGCAGAAGCCTACAAGAAAGAATTTGAGGACTTCATGAAGGCGGAAGGATACGTCGCTCAGCAAGTGTTCAACTGCGACGAGACAGGGCTCTTCTGGAAGAAGATGCCAAACAGAACTTAATCACGCAGGAGGAAACCGCACTGCAAGGGCACAAGCCCATGAAGGACAGATTGACCCTTTTGCTGTGTGCGAACGCAAGCGGCGACCTGAAGATTAAGCCGCTACTGGTGTACCATTCCCAGACCCCTCGTGCGTTCAACACAATGTGAACAAGGCCAGACTGCCTGTCATGTGGAGGGCCAGTGCGAGAGCGTGGGTCACAAGGCAGTTGTTCATCGAATGGCTGCACGAGGTGTTCACACCCAGCGTTAAAAAATACCTGTCTGACAACCAGCTGCCTGAAAGGTGCCTTCTTCTGATGGACAATGCCCTGGCACACCCTCCAGCCTTGGTGGATGATATGGACACTGAGTATGACTTTATAAAGGTCAAGTTCCTCCCCCCCAACACGACACCTCTTCTGCAGCCCATGGACCAGCAAGTGATCTGCAACTTTAAGAAGCTCTACACAAAGGCGCTCTTCACCAGGTGTTTCAATGTCACTGAAGAAACATCCTTGACTCTGAAAGAGTTTTGGAAGAAATATTTCAATGTCCTCCACTGCATCAGCCTCATTGACAAAGCCTGGGAAGATGTCACCTGCCTGACCTTAAACTCAGCCTGGAGGAAACTGTGGCCAGAATGTGTCGCTGAATGTGACTTTGAAGGGTCTGATGCAGAGGTAGTGGAGGAGATTGTGTCCATGGGCAAGAGCATGGGTCTGGTTGTCGATGATGCAGACATAGAGGAGCTTGCTGAGGACCATAAGGAGGAGCTGACCACGGAAGAACTTGCTGAGCTCCAGAGTGAGCAACAGAAAGCGCTTGGCGAGGAGCATTCCACAGAGGAGGAGGGGGAGGAGGTGAGCAGTGAAGTGATACAATCCATCATGGCGAAATGGAATGAGTGCCAGGATTTCCTTGAGAAGCACCACCCCAACAGAACTGTGACAAACAAAGTGTTGAATATGATGAACGATAACGTGTTCTTTCATTTCCGGAGGGTTATGCAGCGCGGGAAAAAACAACTGACTTTAGACAGGTTTTTCCCCAGAACTGAGCCTGCAGTTAAGAGGCAAAGAACAGAGGAAACCCCTGAAGGAGATCTCCCCGATGTCCTTTTGGAGGGGGACTCTCCCTCCAAACAATAACTGCCTCCCCACCCCATTCTCCCTCTTCATACTGTGCTGTACTGTACTTTTTTTCATGTTTTTGTGGTTTAAAAATAAAATGCATATGTTTCAGAACAGATTAACCATATTTACATTGAACCTTATGGGGAAATTTGCTTCGGGTTGCGACCAAATTCGGAGGGCGGAACGTTACATTGAACCTTATGGGGAAATTTGCTTCAGGTTGCGACCAACTCGGGTTGCGACCAGAGTCACGGAACGGATTAAGTTCGTAACCCGAGGTACCACTGTATAAGGTGTTGGTTATGATCTTTAAAGCCCTTCATGGCATGGGCCCAGGTTACCTGAGAAACCGCCTTGTCCTGGTTACATCAGCCCGTCCCACCCAGTCCCACAGGAAGGGCACGTTGTAGACCTCATCAGTTAGAGAATTTTGACTGGCGGGGTCTAGGAGGAGAGCTTTTTCTGCCATTGTCCCGCCCTGTGGAATATCTTGCCCCCTGAGGTGAGGTTGGCCCCCACTCTTCTGGCCTTCCAGAAGAGCCTTAAGACCTGGCTCTGCTGACTAGCTTGGGGATCCAGTGGGGGCTCCCAACATTGGGGGTGGCTGGTGCTTTGGGGATGCTCTCTCCATTTTTTAACTTTTTAGTCTTTTGATGTGTTTTATAGTTTTTAAATGTTTTTGTGTTTTTTACTTGTGAGCCACCTAGAATCACTGATAATGAGATGGGCAGTGTATACATTTGATTTATAAATAAATACATACATACATACATACATACATACATACATACATACATACATACATACATACTCTGAGCCCCTTACTGAATTTGTCAGCTCCACTTCAGTTTCGGTTTCTCCAGGATTGTGTCCACGCATACAGATGGATAGGAGTTTTTCTGTCCAAACCTGGAGCTATTCCATCGAGTCATTGACAGAAATGTTTTTCTGAATACTGTAAACAAAAGGGATGGAAAGATACGGTTCAGATATAATCAGTGTCCATGAAAACGTATTTATTCCGACCACAAAACTCTGAGGAGGAAATTGAGCTATTGTGCTCTTTGAAAGTATATCTATAGAAAGTTATAGTAGCCTATCAGGGTTGGAAAGAAAGATGGAAAATAGCTATATAAAGAGTTTTAGATGCCAGACCTTGTAGGAAATTATTTGACAAAGGACATGGCTTCTTTTGAAACCCGTAACATTTTATTTTTATCAGACTGCAATGGGGTATTAGTTTATTTTAAAAATATACTTAAATAAAATAAATATACTTCTATTCCCATTGCAATCTGATGCCTCTCAGCAGCTTACAGAGTATACAATATATACAAGTTAAAACATCCCCAGTATGATTAAAATGAATAAGAACATCTTAAGAAATACTTAATGTTCTTAAAAATGAAAACTAAAAAGGCCAGTACCATTTTCAGCATTTTCCTGAAAGCCAGCAGGGAGGGAGTAAATCTGATCTCCATAGGGAGGCCGTTACAGAGTGCTAGTGGTACCACAGAAAAGCAATGCCTTTTAGGCTTGCAGCCGCCCCCGCCTCCCAGAAGTATGGTCTTATCAGCAGCTTCTCTTTACAGGTTCTAAGGGGTTGAGCTGATTCTGGTTAGAGCAGGCGATGCTGCAAGCACCCAGGCATCAATTGATGAAGGGCTTTATAGGTGAACACCAGAACCTTAATTCTGCCCAGGAACCAATTGGCAACTAGGACAGGCCCTGCAGAATCTGTGTTATGCACTCCCAATCAGTCAGTATGTGGGCCATTGCATTTTGTCCAGTGGCAGTTTCTGAGTAGTCTAAGAGCAGCCCCATGTAACGCACATTGCACTAGTCCAACTATGTGGTCATGAGGGCATGCGTTACTGTAGCTAGATCCTCCTGCACCACGTAAGATAGCAATTGACAGACCTGCCAAAGCTGAACAAAAGCCACTGCTCACGCAGTATCTAGAACAGCAGAACACAGCCCCATGACCACAACAGAGCAAAAAAGCAAAGAACAAAAACACAGGCGTGGGAGACCTAACAAGAAGAGCACCACACCCAGATACCATCTTGTTACAAGTAGCCTGACCTTTCCTTAGGTGTTATTTCAGCAATTGTAACTGCTAAGAATCTATTTGCATCTTACTACAGTAAGGACTAGCAACATGCATTTCCTTCTAGCTGAGTAACAACAGCACAGAGATTCTAATTGTTGATATGGTACCTATGGAACTATAATGATCAGTCAACTGAATTATGGAACTATAATGCTCAGTTGCCAAGCACTCTTCTCAGAAATTTAAGACTCAGAAAGTTCCAGAATCTATGAGGGTTCTGAAATGAATTAGAGGAAGTTGATATTTATCCCAGCAGAGCAACATAAGGAATTGAGGACCCTAGTTTCTGAATGGAAAGATATTTCCTTTGTTATAAAGGATACTTTTGGTTGATTTTTTAAAAATAATAGACTGCTGTCTGCTAAACCCTTGCATATAGAAATAATTTGTCTCAAAGATTCTGGGAAATTATTACATTTTATTATTATTCAATTTTTATCCTGCCTTTTAAAAATATATTTTGGTCAACTCAAGGGACAAACATACCTAATACTCCTGCCTCCTATTTTCCCCACAACAACAATCCTGTGAGGTGGGTTGGACTGAGAGAGAGTGACCCCCCCAAAGCCACCCAGTCGGCTTTCATGCCTAAGGCAGGACTAGAACTCAGAGTCTCCTGGTTTCTAGGCCAGCGTCTGAATCAAATCACTACACCAAATTGGCTCTCTTATTTGTGTCATGTTTTAATAGTTCATTCCTCACTAAATGCTTAATTTTAAGGTAATTATACACTTGAAGCCATATGGATCGTTACTGATAGTTTTCATCAAATAGCTAGTAAATAATTTCTACTAAAATGACTAAAAAGAGAGACACGTGCAATCATGAGAAAACGACCACTACTCTGTCCCAAAGAAAAGTCATTAAAATGGTTTAAGACAATGAATTAAATACTGTGCTGAATAAAAATGAAATTGTTATTTTTCTATCAGACTATATTGATTTAATATAGTAGCATTACAAATCAGATCAAAAGCAGAGCTGAAATGATAGACCAGCAGCATCAAAGTCTTTGCCCAACTTAGCCCGATGCGCCAGTTCCTCCTACATTGAGAAGTCTTAACCACAATCACTCCTACCTCACCACCCCATCTTCAGACTATTGCAGCTCATCCTATGCAGGATTGCTTATGAAGATGAATCAGAAACGGCAGTTGATACAAAATGTGGTGGCCAGGCTAGTTTTACAGTTGCTGCATTGGATACCAATAGCTTTCCGGGCCCAATCCAATGGGCTGGTTTTAACCTATAAGCCCTTCATAGCTTAGTGCGAGGTTATTTGAGTGACCATCTCCACTGACAGGATTCTGCCCATCGTGGGACCTGGGGAGGGATTGCTAAGGTCCTAAACTGGTGAGAGGTCAAGGGAACGTGGACCTGGAAACGTTCCTTCTCTGTCATGGCCCTGATGCTGTGGAATGGTCTAACCCAGAGGGCATCCTTTCTTTTGGCTTTCCACCAAGTTGTCAGGAGTATTTTTGTTGTGTTTTTGAGTTAAATTCTATGAAGTTTGGAGTTTATTTTTTATTCTGTGGTGACACTGGGTTGCCCCTTCTTTTTATGGTTTATTAGAGTTTTAGGTTTTGATGGATTGGGGGATTTCATATGAGATTTTTATGAAGTTTAGTTGTAAGCCCAGAATTCTGGGCGCTGGGTGGTACATAAATGTAATAAATTAATACAAATATGTTAATGAGATTCTTGTTCTAGTCTACATCTTTAACTGCAAGAAGGAGATTTATTTTTCACCATGGTTGAAACGTGCAAAATACAGAGGACAATAAAAGTAGTTTCCTCTGTACTGAACATACACACACAAACGCAGACAACCTCTTTCCCCTTGAAGACTGATGCCGGCATTATCCTGATGCTAAGATCACTTGCTGCTTTTAATCCAAAGCGGGCAGGACTGGATTTCCTTTCTGTTTTGCATAACGCACATAAGGTTGAAGATACAGGTAGCCCTCAAGATATGACCATTCATTCAGTGACAATTCAAAGTTATGGCAGTGCTAAACAAATGGTACTTACATCTGGTCCCTGAAGTTATGGCCATTGCAGTGCCCCTCAGTCACATGATCAAAATTCGGACACTTGGCAGCAGGGGCACTGCAACTTTTCCCATCCACCTATCTGCTTCCCATGTCTGCCCTTTTGGCCCCCTGTGCTCCACGGCCCCTGGGGATCTGCGCCCTACTGCCCCCAGCTGACCTTCATCAACTTCTTGCTCCTGCTGCTGATGAGGCGTGTCCAGTTGGCCCTTCATGAGGCAGCTGCTGGCCGCACAAGGCTTTCTTCCTGAGGGTGTGTGCGGCAGCTTCCTTGTGAGACCTGAGGAAGAAGGCCTCATATGGCCAGTAGCTGCCTTGTGAAAGGCCAGACTGGGCACATCTCAGCAGCGGGAGCAAGAAGACAGTGAAGATCAGTTGGAGCGGTGGACTGCAGGGCGGCAGGGGCATCTGAGGGCAGAGCAGCGCAGGCAGCTGCGGCTGGGGCTTTGTGCCACTCTGCTGGGTGGGGCTAGGTTGGAACGGCTGGAGCTTCCTGGGCAGCAGTAGCTTCACACCCTGGGGCTGGGCTGGGCTTTGACAGCTGCGACTTCCTGGGGCAACTTTGGTTACTCCTGCTGCAACTGTGGCTGCAACTTTGGTTACTCCTGCTTTTTGTCTGAGAATGCAAGGTAGTTTACATGGAGATTTCCCCTAATTTATCCACACAGCAACCACTATGTGAGGTTATCAGAATATTGGTGGCTGTAAACATCTGGGCATTACAGTGCAAAAGGATATTAACAACTGGAACAAGCTCAGAGGAGGGTTACCAACACCAGAAAACCAGGCCCTATGTGGTATGATTAAAAGATCTGGGTATATTTAGCCTACAGAAGACTGAGGAGAGATATGATAGCAGAATTCAAATTCAAACACACAGGAGACAATGGATTTATTCTATATTGCCCCAGAGGGCAGGACCAGATGCAATGGGTTAAAACTACATGGACGCACATTCAGTGAGGAACTTCTGGGATACATGAACTGCTAAACAGAAGAACAGCTGCTACATGATGAGTTCTCCTTCACTGGAGGTCTTCAGAGGCAGTTCATTGTAACAGATGCTGTAATGGATAACGTACTGAGCAGTGGAGTGGACTAAATCAGTGTTTATCAACCTCAGCAATTTTAAGATGTGTAGACTTCAACTCCTAGCATGCTGACTGGGGGAATTCTGGGAGTTGAAGTCCACATATCAAAGTTGTTGAGGCTGAGAAACACTGGACTAGATGATGTCTAAGATGTCTTCCAATTCAATGATTCTGTGATTCACCTATGCATTTTTAGTAGATTAGATTGGAAACGTACATGTGAGAAAGTAGTAAAACCAAGAAAATTTCAGCAGTAAGTTAACCTCACCATGTATCTTGAAAATGAAAACCATTCCACATGTCAGATGAAAGTATATTTTAGATCTGTCTAATATTTTCTGCCAGTTGGCTTTTCCTTAATCAACCCCTCACTTTGCCATAAAACTTTTATTTCACTGTTGTAATATAAATACTTTCACAAGAATTAAAATTCAGATAAAAACACTGTGATTCTCTCACAGAGTTGAGTATCAACAAGCTTTTTAAAAGTGCCTTCAGTATAAACTACAGCATTGTAAAGAAGCTTTGCAGTTATTCCCATCTATGGGCTGATTGCAATGCCTGCAACTTACTTAGTTAAGAAATCAAAATATAGCTGCATATGCTTTAGGAGTTCTATGTTTAGGCGATTAAACTAATCTGCTATCCAACAATGTACTCTTTATTTATTTATGCTATATTTATGGCTACCCACTCGTACATGACTCTGGACAGCTTACCTGAGTTAAAACTAATAATATAAAGGAATTACAAGAATAGAAGCAGTCATATCAGAGGGGGAGTGGGGTGGAAACCCCAACTATTAACAAATAACTCAAATTCAGTAATGGTCTTGCATAATGCCTTGGCCCACTGCTTGTGAAAATAGCCTGAGGCTCTCTTAAAGGCAGGCAGGATCAGTGCTGTGCAGTTCTTGGATAATGGGGGAGATGCTGTTCCAGAGGGCAGATGCAGTGACAGAGAAGACATGCCTCCTGTGTCCTATAAGATGACAATATCATTGTCACTTGGAAGACACTATCCTTTTGCCTCTTTCAAAACTGGTGGTAATCCTAGAGACTTGAAGACACAGACTAGTAGTTGTTGAATAATACATGGGGTTGCTGTAATTAAACTGATAAACATCATAAATAGGCAGAAGTCAAAGCAAAGGAGTTAAGTGGAGGACGCAGTTGTAAATAAGAAGCCCCACTATTTAAGTTCTGGATCCTCCAGTTAAATTGAACTTGAATAAAAAGATGGAAGATGACTACAGCTAATCATGCTTAAGACTTTTTGCCAGCTACAGTTGACATGTCATTATTTCTTGGCACTAAATTTAGCGGAACTCAAAAATTTTTCTTTGCCGTTCTACAAACGTTTTAAGTAATTTATAATGTTGTGAATGGTACCTGACATTTTCATTTTATATTTTAATCTCAGCACTGTCCGCCACTATTTGTTTAACCCAGAGTTTTTCAGACTGGATCTCATCCCACCAGCCAGTCACAAGCAACTTGGTGGAGGTGTCACCATTTATTTAAAACCTGATCAAACTTGTCCAGATAAAGTGAGTCAGAATTATTTCATCAGAAATGTAAGAAACAATGGTGATAAAGCTGAATGCTATCCACTACAGAGGTATGTCCTTCATTTTTAAAGACATTTCACCCTGTTTCTTTAGCCTGCAAGTCTCCCAGAATAATTTACAGTGCGATACTATCAATGTTTTGTAAACTATGAGTCTGTTTTGGTTTGGCAAAACCAAACCAAATCTAAACAAGTATAAACAAGTAGAATAAATAGAGAAGTAAATATCTGCTCCTGTTATTATACTTTAAAATATATGTTAGAAAAAGGGATAAAAAAGGGAAGAAGCAAGAAGAAAGCTCAGAAATCAGTGGATGACAATTGAGAAGAGATCTTAACCCGTCTCTCTACAGAGGTTCTACGCTCTCGCTCGCTCGCTCGCACTCTATCTCTTGGCCAGCTTTTTGGAATTCTCAAGAAATACAATTATTTTATTTTCAGAAATCTATAAAATGAAGACAATGTAACAATAAAGAATAAATGATTATAATGAATTATAATGATCAGATATGCTAGCAGCAACTTAATGCAGAAAAAGACACTGCTGGAAAACTGAATAGCAAAAAACAAACAAACATAAGACTTGCAATAAATGATGACTCACTACTACTATGAAGAACCAAAACAAATATGTGCTGATTGGATCCATTGTCTCATGAAATGTGTTGCCTATCACAAGCAGAGATTAGAAATTTGACAACTTCAAAGATTGATCAAGTTCACTGAACCCTTCTGGCTAATATATCTGCAAAGAATTGCTACAATTTATCACCATGGGTTTTGAAGCTCTAGGAAGGAAGCTCAGCTCCCTTGGGCTCAGGTGATGTTCTCTTCTGATTTATTATTTAATCAAATAAATAACAAATCTCTTCTGATTTATTATTTGTATGTCCTCTTTAGTTATTAAAACATCAGCCAGTTTCATTTGTAAATCCATTGTGGCGTCTTTTTCCATATTACTCTTATAATTTGTCATTCTTAAATCTGTTTTCAAATCCACATCATCTTTTTCCATACTATTTGGAGTCTGGAATTTTTTTAGAATCCATTTTCAAATCCACATTCAAGTCAGCCCCAGTCTCTATTTTGTCCAATAAAATCTGTTCCTCTTCTGTAGCCTCTCTTAGATCAATTTTTATAATGGCAGACAATCTTGAAAGTGATTTCTGAGTACATTGTTCCCAGACAGCCTTAATTTCTTCTATAGTCAGATAATATTGCCCCATTGTATTAATAGGTCTCTTTTTTTTTTAATTGTAATCCTTAGTTCTCTCTAATTCCTTCTAGTCAACTTTCAAAGTCCCCTCTTATCATATGTTTATTTTCCAATTAGCAAAACTTTCCCACAGGAGGATTTCTTACAGTTCATTTCAAAATCTTCATATATACTTTTATAAAATTTTAAACAACCCACAGGGAATATTCTTTCAAGTCTGTCTGGCCCCTTAACTTTTCAAAATCAACATTCTAGTCCCTCTTTTGCTGTTTTCCAAAAAGAATTTTTTTCTTTTTAATCCTTAAACTTACATGAAACTTCTTTTATCCAGGATAGAAGGAAGCTCTCCCAGCGTAATGAAACTTGCCCTTCAGAAGGTTCTTAACATCCAAAAGATCAGAAACAAGCAATTTCCTAAGGTAGCTAAGAGAGGAAGTGGGCAAATCCAGTGTCTGTTTGAAGGCGCTGAGCCGCAGCTAAGGCAGGATGATTTCCCCCTGGCTCCCAGACTCTCAAATTCGCCAGAGATTGCTATTTTGTGGCCTCTTTGCAGGTGAGCCACTGTATGGAGCAAACTTGTGGGTGATCCTAGTCCTCTCCTTGATCCAGAGAGGGGTTCCGAGGAGCCAATGCATTCACCGACTCCTCTTTCCGCTGCAGCGGTTGGCTGCACTCTTGCGGAGCTGCCTTCAGTCCACCATTGCTTTCCCAGAAGTCCCACTGGCAAGTAAATTAGAACAGCATAAAAAGGATATCAAAGACATGCAAGCAAGACAACAAGTATTATCTTCAAATCAGAAAATTCAAAAGTCAGAGTTAAAGAAGATGGTAGCCAGACTACATATAGCAGAAACAGAGCTGTGTAGAAATAATTTAAAGTTTAGAGGAATAAAGTTTTTGATAAAGATTGAAGACTTTGAAAGAGAAGATTTAGAAAGCAAAATGGAAAATTTACTCAGAGAATATCTTGATTTAAATGAAAAGAATAATATTTATAGAAAAAAATAATGGACAGCACATAAAAAAAACTTACCATATGATATTAAATTCATGTATTGTATTTCAAGACAAAGAATGTAATACTGGAATTAAACAGGTACTCTTTTAAAACTCAGAGATAATAGAGATTTTATCAGATGTTCCTCTTCTCAGAAAGAGAAGAGACTTGAGATTTTTTACATCCATTCCCCAAGAAAGAAAAATCTAATACAGATGGGCTATTCTGTTTCATCTGGAAGTATTTATGAATGGCAGCAAAGTCTTTCAATATTCAATAGACAGTGCCAATAGAATGTCTGAACCATTAACAGTAAGATAAGGAGCTAAACAAGATTAAAAAACTGGATCAATTGATTAGCAGTTCTAATCTATTAATGACATTATGGATCAAATTAAAATATTGTCAAGAAATACTAAATACTGAATAGTCCATTTAAAAGGAAAAAGAATTTTTGAAATTAAAAAAGGGAAATGCACATAACATATCTCTTCAAGAGACCTATATTAATGTCAATTTGCTAGAATATAAATATCTCATTCAAAATTTTGTGGCCTTGGTCAGACAGAAAAAAATTGGAGTAGTCACATATACATTAGATATTCAAAAAACCGAAATACAAATTCAGTCTTAAGAAGGGAGGTTTATACTATTACAATATCAAACTGAACATGGGAAAATAATAATTGCTTCAAGTTATGCTCTAAATGACAATAAAACCAATTTTTAGGGGGGGGAAATCAATTACTTCTTGAAATTGCAGAGGGGGCGTTTTGCTTCTTGGAGATAAAATTAGGTTCTTTTCCCAAATGTTAATAAATATGGTTCATATAAAAGGAATTCTGGTAAACTACCAGAAAAACGTTACAGGCTAGATGTCACTACTTTTTTTTTTTAGATGTCTAAAAACACAAATAACCTTTAGAGAAAGAATATATCTACTATTCTTCTGCTCACAAAACTTACTCGAGAATAACCAGGTGCTGGATCTCCAGTTCATTATTAACGAAATCTACAAATGTGGAAGTAGCAGCTCTGTCTTATGCAGATCATAACCCAATAATTGTAAGACTGAATAGAGGAACCTATACACAGAAAAGGCAGAGACTAAATGGTCTTTTATTATTGCAAGAAGGTATTAAATTGAAGTGTCAATGTGAATTAAGGAGATTCTTCCAAATCAATTTAATTCTTGAGTTTAGTACAGTATGGGATTCTAGTAAGATGAGAGGACTGTTTATTGCTTTGGAAAGCCATACAAAAACATATTCGTAGCTACAGCCCTACCCAAGGATTCTGTAGTGGCACTGCATTTATTATAACTTAACTATAAATACTTGGGCACAGGATTACATTGCAGTTGTAAGCTGTCCACTGGTTTATTGGGATGAGCAACCAGATACTTCTGAATTCACTTCTTGAATTCATCACTGTTGGGTGAGATTGGAATTGAAGTTCAGCAGCATGTGCAGGGCCAAAAGTTGTCTATCCCTGCACAGAATCAGCAGGAGTGCTCTCCTCCCTTACCCAACCGCCCCCCGTCCAAATTAGTAAAGATGCAGTAGGGATGGAAGCTTAGATGATCCAATTCTACTTTTCATGTGTTCATTCATGAAGTAGAAAACCTTGGTAAATCATATTAGTGGAGCTGGAGCGGGGAGGGGGGGGGAATCAATTGCCTGTATTGTCACTTGTTTACTTAATAGCTGGAATTATGTATCAAAGTAGGCCATAATGTACTTAGTTTAGTCTTGGGTTATCCTGTTATATGAATCCAGCTAACTGTGGGTTACTCAACAAACCACAGTGAAGTAAAATGTGTAAACTAGAATGTTTAAAATAACATCCTACTTCATGTCACAGTAGTCAGCATTCAGAAATTTTATATTTGGATAAAAATAAAGCTGTTTTAAGTCTGTCTTCTGCTCACTGATTTTCACTGAAACAATCTAATTACTCTGGTAAATTCTATATAGTAGACTGATGTTTCAGCATATGGAACTCTGAAGCTCCTGGCTTCTGTGCTGCAAGGGAGTTACTTACTCAGAGTTTCGTAAGGCTTCTATGCTGATGAAACAAAGGATGAAATCACAAGATTCATTTTCAATATAATTAGTTCACTAAGCCATGGGTTTTCTTTCCAACATGATCAAGCATTTGCAGTATTAAAGGATACCTATTTTATACTGTAATGAATGAATATATCAAATTTAGCAATTTTTATGCAAATTATGCTACTTTTATGATACTGTCCAGTGCTGAATATGTAACCTTTTATAGGATATGAAAGAAATCCAGCTACACCAGTGGACCAGCAGAAAGTAGAAAAGGTTACAATTGTGGGCAAGACATTGATGGCACAAAGAAAACATATACCTTAATATAACCTTTAATCCTTCTATGAATGACTACACCCTAACACTGATGCTTCTTTATACTATATATGTTGTGTTATATATGCTCTTTTTTCTTCCTGTTGTGTGCTCTGTTTCAAAATGATGATTGCAAAGCCCATAAGAAGATTCAAGCTTTGCTTGGCAGGATGCCTGGGGATAGGCAAGAGCATGGTTTTAATTGGCTCCACCATAGAGGCTGATGGATTTGATTTGCTCTTGCATCAACTTGTATTTTGTTTGTGCTGTGATGTGAGGGTGTGTATCTGTCTCAGTGAGTTCACATCTATGCCAGAAATGCCTTGCAATTGGTACAATTCTGTTATTATGGTGCTTAAATATTTAGGTCTGTAAAGAAGCTTCCCAAATATTATTTACAATTAGAAGATTAGCACTCCATTAGCAGAAAGGCAAAATAAAACCAGAACTTTCTTGCTGGAGAAATTTATCAGCCTTAATAATATGTAAGTTTATTAGCCAAAATTAAACTTTATGGAGTATTTAAAGAAAATTAAAAATCACACCAGTAACATTTGTTAAAATTTCAAAATAGTGTAAAATGTCTTAGTTGTACTTTAACTTTTAACTTTTCCTGAGGCATATAATCTGAATGAATTCCAAGTATCAATAGCTCATCTTATCTTCAGATTTAACTTCTGCTAGCATAGAAACTGTGCTGCAGCATTTAAAATAATATACACCAACAAACTGGATTTATATATCAAACTTACAATGATTTGCATAACAATGTTTTGGTTTATTAAACCTCCATTGCTGCTGACAAAACATAATGTCCAGGATTTACACATCAAATTAAACCATACATTATTTTTGCCAGACCACTGACTAGGTTCACATATTATGCTAATCAGAACATGGTTTGCTTTTGGCTTAACATTTTATATGAGGAAAATTATTTATGGCTTAGCATATTGTGTAAATCCAGCAAATTCTGGTTTATTCAAGAAAACATGATTTACACAAGGTACATTTTCCTTAGATATGTAAATCAAGTCAATGGCTGAAATCATATTACTGTACATGTATAGCCAAAACTAAGCAAACCTTATCACAGCTGACCTAGTCATGTACAGATGGTAGGAAATAGTTCTATCAGCTAAAAAGTCTCATCTTCCAGTTTCATATATGAAAGAAGGAAAAGGGAAAATATTGAATTGTGTCATGAATGCTGGGTCAGGAAAGTTGAACTGATTAATTATTCTCCAAGAAATCACAGATAACAGCTTTTTAAATAAACAGAATTAGCAAAGATACTATTTATTATGACCTTGAGACAATTAGATTCAAATCTCTACATTTCTCAGAGAGGGTATCTTACACTTGCTAAATATTTGCCTTTTGAGTAGAATTCTTTTGCATGTAACAGTGCCATTTAGATAGCTGTATAATAATAGATTTAAACAGAAATGTGGTTTGTTGGCCTATATCAGCAAACATTATTGCAAGAGTACTCTTGACAGAAACAGAATAGTTTCTGAATACATTATTGCTGATCTTGAAAGTTTAAAGATAAAAACATTATTAGTAGTAACATATATAGCAACAAAAAAGTACTAATACTGTTGGAAAGTGTTTATTATCTTACAGAAATAAAGGGTATTTTTTTCTTTTTTGCTAACATAATGAGAAGTTATTGGAAGACACTTGGATTCTCAGATATATTACATTTTGTCTTTTAAAGCCTACCAAAAATGTTCTTCCTATTCTTATACAATAGCCTCTTGAGGCTGTCTTAAAAGATGTAAACAGAGAAGCATAAAGGTAACGTATAAAATGCAAAATTTCACATCTCCAAAAATCTCTTTATGTCAACAGAAATATGTGTTCCCTTCTGCCATCATATGATAAAACTAAAAAAACAAAACTATGGGACTTTTAATAATGCTTCTTTATATTACAAAGAAATTTTGAAGAAAGCCAGGATACATCCTTTTTATCAAATTCTAGTCTTTCAAAACCACAAATAAAGAACTAAACAAAATGCATCTGCACACACTTTTCAAAGCAAGCAGCTTGGATATTTTAATTTTACACAGTTCTGCCAATCAGTGTTATAAGCTGTTCCAATAACAGCGATTCTAATTAAAAATTAAAACAGCATTATCTAGAATTTCAAGTTTCTAAACTATCAAATTGATTTGTCAACTTGCACGCCAACTCAATTCCAGATGCCAATTTAAAAATTGTTTTTAGCTATTCAGCTACATAAAACAGTAAAAAAATAAGCTCATATAGCTAACAGGAGTGAATGCAACAAAGGTGTAAATATCTGGCAGACAGCCTTGGTATTTCCAGTAGAATATGAAGAAAATATATATGACTGTACATTCAGAGAAACAAAAAACAGAACAAAATTAAATCATTCTTTTATCTCTGTGTTAGCAATTAGCCAATCTGTGATAGTTTTATTTCAACCAACCAGATGTTCTACTTTTTAAAAACTTAGTAACAATAATTTAAGGTTCCAAATGAGTTTCAAAGTTGGGGGGGCTAGCCTGTGTTTGCACCAGGTGAGGTAAAATGTGACCGCATTTTTGTGTATTCTACATTCAAATCACATTGAATGGATTGGATGTACTTTTTCTAGTCCGATGAGATACATTTCTGTTCTACACGGTAAAAGATTGCAGCAACATTTCAATATTCGAACATCTGCTATTTCGGTTATTTGTGGTGGCAATGCACTGTTGTTTGCAAATCAGCCTCTCATGAAATAACTGGATCCATATAAAAAAGAAATAACCGATGGCTTAGGAAAAGCGCAAAACCCGCAGGACAGACGAGGCGCCTAGCAGGACTGCACAACAGCTGGGTGACGGGAACAAGGCCTTCCGCTAGCAACTCAACAGAACTGGAGGGCGGCGTCTCCCAGCTGTAACCTCAGCCCTGTGCGAAGGATGCCTAATCACGTGACTTCCCAGAAGGGCGTGGTTGTGTACGAAAGCCCACCCTTTTCCAGTGCTGACTCGCGGTGTCCGTGAGCGGGAGGTGAGGGAGAGTTGTGGCGGCCGTTGATGAGAGAATCAAGCGGCGACGTCCTGAGCAGTAACGGCAGCGAGAAAGAAAGAAGGCGAGAAGAGCTGTGTGCGCGCGCGAGAGGCAGGCAGACAGACAGACAGACAGACAGGGAGGGGGGGACGCGTGCGTTTCCACCCGCAAAGGACAAAGAGCAAGCATCCCGGAGCGCGAGCGGGATCCTCTGCACTTACGAAAGCTTGCCAGTTTCTCAAGCATCTGGGCACTGTGGCCCTGCCCCTTTCCGGAGCCGGAGGGTCCGGAGCCGGTGGATCACTCCTCCCCCTTGCCTCTGGACCCCTGGAAAGAGAGGTAAGGGGGCGGGACGGAGGGAAGCACAGCTCCAATCTTGTGTCGCTACTTAGAAGGCGAAGCGCTGCCCCACCGAGCTGCGTCGCAGCCCGGTCCTGTGGGGAAGCGTGGGCGTGGGCGGCGAGGCGGAATCCTCCCTCAGCTTTTGTGGTGGTCTTCCTGGCATGCGTGCCGTGTTGCATGACCTTGGGCACGTCTCTTGGTTCTGGCGGCTCTGATAACTACCAAAGCGAAAAAATATGTATTTCAGATGATGATGATGATGATCCAAGTTGTGTCTTGTGACGGCTCGGGATGTGAACGAGAGTTTTAATGGTACAGTTCCTCTGTCCTTTCACGTGGATTTGCATCTTTTTAATAATTTTCGGTTGTGAAAGCAAAAGTAATGTCTCCCCACGATCGCCCCACAGTTTTGATTACTGTGCTACAACTACACTTAACATTTGTATGTTTGGTCTTAGCATAGGGTTGAGTTTCACCTATTAAAGATGTCTGATAAGCTTTCTGCCTCTTTAAAGACATAATACTGGGGCATTGGGTTGCCAATCAATTTAACAAAAGTGTTGGAAGACAAGCAGTACAGAAATGGCTGTACAATAATTTGCTGCAAAATCCTTGAGTAAGTGAACTAGGCAGGCAGCTATATTGTGCTAAGTCAGTTGCACAAAAACAGCGCACCATATCCCTATTATTATCAATACCCGATATAATTGTCAGTCATATAATTTGACTTACAGTACTACTTATTTCCTTTCTATTAATCAGTTCCCAGTTCTGCCTCACTACAAATTGTTTATTCTGCGAAGATATATTTCAGTGTTCATAAGCCATTATGAATACATATAACTGTTGATTGTGTAGAAATGTATTTGGAACCAAATTCCTTTGTTTCAGTGCTGGTAATTTCCACATATGCCATAATTTTAAGCACATTTTTTAATACGTAGCATATGTAAGCACAGAAATATTTGAAGATACAGTATAATCTAAATCAGGGATCTGAAACTCAAATGGTCATGAGGGTCATATGAGGACTAGTTCATTAGCTTGAAAGCAGCAACAGTAAAGCCTTTTCATAATTGATACAAAAGTCTACTGAATCAAAGATGAAGAGTATTACAGTATACCATTAAAGATAAATTTCTTAAATAAAAAAAAAACCTTGATTGTGAAAAGACCTGGTGTTTTGCTGTTTCACTTTGACCACTTATCTAGCAGTGTTTTTTCATTAACCAGAACATCAGTGTTCAGTATGGTTGTTGTTGAAAAACAATACAAACACTTAAATGTAATCATATGAATCTTGGCAGCATTTATCCTCTCAAGAAAAACAACTATGCCTGAATATTATTTCCAGTTCTGCCAAGAAATAAAAATGACATTGGGAGTTTACAAAGGAAAAAAAAATGTTTTGTCTTCAGTTTTACATTTATCACCTTTTCATAAGAAGCTATAAATGCAGCTCACTTTCAGATTGTTTTTAATGAAAATCAGGCTAAAAATTGATTAAATAAAATACATTACAGTGCACAGGGGAAAATGCCATGTTAACAGTAAGTCTTTAACTTATTGAAGTCTTCAGTTCTGGATGCAATGGTAGTCAGATTTAAAGATGAAATGGAATTGATGAAAGGATAAAATGTAATTGAGTCTAACAGAAATGAGGAAAAGAGAAAAATAGGGATGACAGTCCTTAGAGCTTGCAGTGTTAGCAAAGCACTAGTACTGGATTTCTTCAGTTTATTGTTAATTTTCTTTCACATTTACTCTGCGAATAAGGAGGGTCTCTGATGATTTTTTTAATGAAAGACTTTCTGTAACTTAGATCAGAAACTCTAGCTAAATGGATTGACGTATAAACAAAGTCACACTGAAGTCATTAAGAACATCTTATATTTGGAATTGCTTCCATTTTATATGTTTCAAATTCGATTTAACTAAGATGGCATAATTGGATAGCAATATAAATTAATCCAGCAAAGGATATTACTTCCACTGTTTTATGCTCTGTAACGTCAGAGACCACATAGCTGTTTCAAAAATCAAACAGATATTTAGCATCTTCAGCTTGTGTAGCTTTAAACTTCATGGTTTTTTGCAGTATATGGAAAGTGTTCTCAGATATGTAGTTTTGTTTCCTTTACTGTCTAGCTGTTAAAAAGATGAGGCAGAAAGGCCCATGCATCTGTCATCATATGGATATGCTTTAACCTTCCATCATTTGGTTGCATTTTTTTACATAGTTTCTCACCCTTTGTTGTAGAAAGAAAGAAAAAAAACCACACCCATCATCCTTTGCTGAATTGCACCCCTGAGTTGTGTCAAAATGTCTTTCAATAGAGAGATTTCAGTGAGTATAACCTGGGATGGCCAGTTATTTTTTCTTGTTAGATTTCTCAAGTATATCAGGTTGAGATGGTGGTTAAGCATTGTATTTGATAACATATTTTTTAAAAATACAAGTTAGTCCTTACAGAGGTTTCTGGAGGTTTTACAGATATTTTAATGACATGTTAATTATCTGTTTTAATTGTAGAATAAATGCCATGATTCCTGTACAGTTGTTAAAGTTACTTTATTTTCTTATTGAATACATGTACTTAATTACCTTAATAATCTTGCCTAATAGAAAACACTAGTGAATATTTAAGGATTAGGATACCATGTATGGTCTTGTCATATCCTTAGTTTTCTGTTTAGGGATTTGCATGGAGACTTATAGGATTTCTCACACAGCATGCCAAACAATTGGCTGTTTATTCTTGGTTTTGTTGTTGTGTCCTTACGTTTTTAAATGGGGGTAATATAGTAATGTGGGAGTAATACTGTTTTAATTGGTTTTAATCCCATTATGGATATTTTAATTTTTGTTTACATAGTCTGTAAGAGTTGTTTGACTGTGGCAGGGTAAGCATATAACAAATAGCTGTAAAAGAAAACCCCTCAGTTGACTCAGTTCACACATCACAACAACCCATAAGCCTTGGTTCCCAACCCATAGTGGCTGGGTTCATATATTAATATCATGCAAATCATGTTGTAGCTTCATGTGTTGTGTATGGAGCCAACTATTATTTTTGGCTGTAATATAATTAGCAAAGTTTTGTAACTCTGAGCTTTAAAATATCTCCATGAGTCTACTTGTCTGATTAAATCTAACGTCAAAATTGAAATGATGGCAACATTCCAAAGAAAATTAGTTACACCACTGAAATTAATTGCAAAAAAAATTCTAATAAAGTAATTTTCTGTAGATTTGGGCACATATTTTCTTTGTTTCTTTTGTAGTATTAACAATGATTAAATAGCAGATTATGTTTGTGTTTAATCCTCTTAATGATTTTAGCATAGTTACCCTTATTGTGTTGTTGTACAGTAGAGCAATTCTAAGAAGGAGGCGCATATTGTGATTTATTTACTAGCAGGTGCAGTGCACTGGACTTCTCAAAGTTTGCTAATTGAAAATTATGTGAGGGGAAATCAGAAATCTACCAAACACCTTCCCAAGTACAGTGGTACCTCGGGTCACGAACGCTTCTGTTCACGACCAATTCGGGTCACGAACAGCACCGTTTGCAAAATTTTGCTTCTGTTTGTGAACTCCGCATCAGGTGACGAACAGGATCCGTGGCCATTTTCCCTGCCGTGACACGTGGTCGTGGCTTCCTGTAGGGAGGGGGACTCTCCCTCCAAGCAATAACCGCCTCCCCACCCGCCTTCCTGTCCTCCACGCCAGAAGTCGCCTCGAGCAAGGTTAGCATTCTCTCTCTTCGTACTGCACTGTACTGTATTTTGTTTCATATTTTTGTGGTTTTAAAAAAAAATACATATGGTTCAGAACGGATTAACCTTAATTACATTGAACCTTATGGGAAAATTTGATTCAGGACGCGACCAAAATCGGTTGGCGATCAAATTCGTAAGGGTCAGAACGGATTAACCGTATTTACATTGAACCTTATGGGAAAATTTGATTTGGGTCGCGACCAATTCGGGTCGTGACCAGAGTCGCAGAATGACTTAAGTTCATGACCTGAGGTACCACTGTACAGTGAAGAAAGTAATTCCCCTATAAGTTTCATATTCAGTCTTGTTATCATTCTGTTTGTATAAGGAAACAATAATGACATTTTTCTATTGTCAGGCAGAGATATCGTCTTCAAAAATGAAACAAGTGCTGTGAGAATGTTGAAAAGCATTAAGGCTGCAGGAATAAAAAATAAATGAAAAAATATTAAGCTAGGAATGTGGGTTGTTTAGAATAGTTGTGTGACTTGTTTAAGATTTCATTTCAGTTTCACTCTTCAACATGTCACCATCATTCCCATACAAATCTCTAAAATACTCCTTCTGGCATTCTCTCATTTCAGTTTCATCCAAAATCATGTCATCACTTTCTTAATTCTAATTTTCCTTGCTGCTTGTATAGCCCTTTCACCTCCTTCCAAACATTTTTTAAAAATTTTAATCTCTTTGATTCTGCATAGCCTTTTCTCTATATACACATTACATTTTTAATCCTAACCTTTTACAGAAATTATATTCTGTGTATTTTTCCTCACCCACAGTTTCTTTCACTTCATCGTGCCATCAAACATCCTTTTTCATACTTTATTTTACACTTTATTCCAAGAAGCTTCCATATCATCTTTCTTAAGCTCCACTTTCCATTCATTCTGTTGGGAGACAGATTAATCTTTTTCATACTGGACTCATACATTCTTTTCTTACATTCATTCTTTCAGAAAGATTTCTTTCACTTCTTTCCTTCTGTGTTTATTTTTTCCCAGATCCTCCCTTGACCCTACAAATAATGGTCAGTCCCATATTTAGAAGTTCTTGCTCCCCTCAGATCCTTCATTAATTCTCTATCTTCCATAAAACAGTCAAATCAGTCATGCTGTTGCATTCATTTCTTTGCAGTGTATATGTGTAATTTATACTTAAACTAGATATTCAAAGAGACCTTTTACTAAACAGATCTCAACCTGTTACTATTCTCATTTATTCTTAGTTGTGTGAATCATCCAATCATTTTTTTTTTCTGTATTCATCTCTTTCTCACCCATCATTTTGTGCAAGCTGAAAGATAGCATCCCTCTCCCTGACTGCATTCTTTCAGAATACTGGACAATTTTCTCTCCATCCTTGGTTCTTTATCACTATTCATGAGAGCATAACATGCAGTTATCATCAACTTAAGAATTCCTTCTTTCATACACACCCACAACAGTTTAGATGATTCCAGTTAATATATTTTAGCCCTTTTATTCATAATTAAACAGATACCTTCATTTTTGGGTATATATTCTACACAATTTAATGTAATATAATTTAATTTATTGGATGTTGAAGACACCCAACTCCAAAAAGTCTGGATGGCTTACAGTATTTAAGATATGTAGTTTAAAAAACATGACAAAACTTCATCAGTAACATTCACAGAAGATTCAGCAGGGTGTCCATAAACACCCTAACCCCATGCCTAGAAACAGAACCAGGTCTCCAGAACACTTGGAGAGTGAGAGCCACACCCTAACCTCATGCCTAGGAACAGAGCCAGGTCTCAAGAGACTTCCAGAACACTTGGAGACTGGGGGCCATACATATCTCTAGGGGGATGTTGTTCCAGAGGGCAGGAGCTATGAGAGAGAAGGCATGCTTCCTCGATACCACAAGATGACAATATTTAATAGAGGAGGCCTGGTTCAGACCATGTTCATTCAGATCTATTATATTCTTCCCCTTTTTATTTTGCCCTGGTTATAAAGTGCAGAGGCTCTTTATAAGTGGGGAAAATAAGATTGCCGAATTGTGACTGTGGGGCTGAAAAACAAACTGTCCAACATATAGTGACAGAAGGCCAAAACAGAGCCTATCATGGAGATTTCGTTGACTTCCTGGCTCTGACAAATGAAATAAAAAGTTATATTTGTAATCTAGACATATTTATAATTTTATATTTTATATTTCATATTTTGTATTTTATTTCTTGTGTTTTTATTCTACTGAATTGCGATGTGAATGAAATAAATATTCTTCCCCTTTCTCTTACTTTCACAAACACATAAAATACCTTTTCTTTTTTAATTTTATTTGTTCATTCATTTTCATTAGCATTTATTCCTCTTACAAATCTCAGTCTCCTATATGTCATATTTGTCAACAGATGGGCCTATTAATATTAACCAATACCATATATCATGGCTTCGTTGAACCAAGGCTTTCATATAATGTTTTTTAATAAAATAAAGAATAGAACTAGGTTGCCAGCCTTAGTTGTATCCAAACTACATGCTATGTTCTGCGCTAACAATAAGGACACAATGTCAGTCACTTTTCTTACATTCTGGTTAACGTTGCATAAGTGCAACCAAAGCCCTGTTTCATCCCAAACATGCTCATGCTATTTTCTAATTTGAAGGTTACCCTGCAAACCAATGTACTGTTGCCAGCAACCCACGAATAAGGAAGCAACATACTCAGGATATACAGGATCTTTCTGATTTTGTGTATATGTAACATTAATAACCTCATAATTCTATAGAATGTTTTGTTCTACAATAAGCCTTTATCTGAAGGGCTACCTTTTTCCAAATAAAGTAGATGTTAAGCTCACTATTTGAGCTACTTCTCCATGCCCACCTTCAGACATTTGGCGAGTGGCAAGCAGGAAAAGGGCATCTTCTGTAAAGAGGTTCAGCAGGTCAAATTGGAATGCTTTCTAAGCTTCAGGTGGAGATTGTTCAGATATTTTAAAATCTTTAATTCTGATGATTCTGCTAAAGACCGATACTGTTTTTAACCTAATATACCAATTATTTTGTCTTAATGTTTTGGATTGTTGTCCTTTGAATTTAAGCACAAATTTATTTGTAATATATTTTAAATAAACCATGCTGAAAAGATTGAACAACAGTTGTATTATTTACCATGATAAACACTAGGCAGCATTTGATAACCATTTTAATCTTCACTAAGAAGGAGACTTGAAGAGTGCTTCTGTAATTGTCCATAATCAAGAAGAGGAAAGAGAGAGAAGATTGTGATGTCAGAGATTCATCTAAATCTTTTTTCTATGATTAATAGAAAATCAGCTTTACTTTGTTCAGTGTATTGTTTTACTGGTGTATTGAATTTCTACTAGGAAGGAATTGTAATGTTCATAGATTACTCATTAATTTGTCCATGCTATGTATTCCTTTGAATTTATCTGGAATGTATTAAGATTGGTGAAGAAATGTCTAGAGATATGCCTCATTTCTGAACTGAGGCCTCTTGCACTATTCTTAGACAATCTCAAGATATCTAAGAAAGAAGTAATGCATCTTTAGGAAATGTGTGATTGTGCTGTACTAATCTTAAGCTTATCTGTTAGAAGCATATAGTATACGTAGGACGTCAGATATTAGAACTGTTCATAAAGGTTTCTTCCAATCCAAAAACACTGTTTTTGTTTAACGCAAGCAATGTGGCTACCTGTTGTAATGAGGTTGCATAAACTACAGCTGTTTGCTATGGGAGTTGATGCAATCTGCTGTGCTGCTGACAGTCATAAAAAAATGAACTTGGAATTGTTATTTTCTGATTAGGTATTGTTTTTCAATAAATGATTTGGCCAGCAACTAGTATTTGGTAATCTATAGAAACTTTCTGACCTCTCAACTTCTTGATACTGGTGGTATGTCAGGCTTATTATAAAGAGACAGTTTTTTCCCCTTGTAAAATATCTATGTCTGTATGAATTCTCAAGATACTTCTCTTAACTGTTTACTTGTGATGTAGTGGCCAGTAATAGACCTTATAGTTCAACTCTTTGCTGAATATTGAATGGGTAGTCAAGCTTCTGGAATTACCATTTCAGCTGGGAGTTCTGCATATACAAAGATTGATTTTAATAGCTTTTGGAATTTCTTTGTAGATTACAATGCTTACAATAGTATCACAAGATAGCATTCTGTAAACTGGTTTTCTGATTTCTGATTCTTTTTTCTTCCTACTTTAGAACATATTTTTGCAAATTTTGCAAAACTGTACCTAAAACATTATTAGATGTTCCCTTAAGAAAAATGTTTCTTTCCCAAAGTTCACATTTTCTATTAATTTCTTTAGAAGATGAAAGAAATCTTGTAGACCTGACATAAATTAACATGTTATTAACATGTTATTAGGGATGAAAAATGTTAATGATTCCAATATTCACTTTAAGCTTGTTCATAGTAATTCCTTAGATCATTTTTGCAAACTGTGAGAACTATTTACATTTCCTGTACCTTTATAAACAATCATAACTCTGCATAAATAGAAATGGTAATCAGGGTAGCTTTTTAAAAAAAAAAAATTACTTGTGGTTTCTATGGAAAATGGAGGAAAGTGGTCTTGATGATAAAAAATGAGAGCTTACATGACCAGAGTAGATTCCCTACTCCTGACACTACTCAATTCACGTGGAATGGAACTACTAATATACAACATTGTGTAGAACATTTAGAATGCCTAAACAGGGCTCCCAGTTTTTATAAAAATAAGATTATTTGTTTTATATATGTCACAAAGGTAAGATAAATCCTCACTCCTACATAAAGTCAAGTTATTCAAGAAAATATATACATGATTTTTTTTCATTTAATTAATATAATATTGGCAATTTCTAATTAAAATACACTAAGTGATTAAGGCTGTGGTTAATTTGAACAGTTTAGTGACTGAGCATTTGTTAATCTGTGTTTTTGCCCCAAACATGGGATACAATGTTCATTTTGAATTATCTGCCCCTTTATACTTCAGTTTGGTTACCAGGTAGGAAGGAGGAATAAGCATCAAGTGAACTCTGAGTTAGTTGATACTTACATAAGTAGCTTGAACAGAAGGCAGTGCCTACCTATTTTATATGGGCAAAGTATTCAGAAGATTGTAAAGAAAATGTCTTCTCTTTCTTCATTCAGACAGAGAGAGGATGACATCTCAATTGCAACTGCTGTAGTTACTTTTAGTTATTTGGGAAGGGAATTAACTGTGAAAAAAGATGCATACCTGCATATTTATTGATTGCTCCTTAGAAATGTATTAATCTGCTTTTAATCTACTCAATTTAATCTACTCAAATGGGCACAAGCAGGTTTTTGTTTATGTGCTAACAGTGATTTCCTGCTGAGATCTCTGTCTTTTCACAATGATTGCTATGATGAAACAGTTTATGTAACATAATTTCCTTTTGGGTATTGCTTTAAAAAGTTTGGGGTAAAAATGTTGTATTAAATATAATCAACATACGACTCATGCAAAATATGTTTATAGTGAAGAATATTAAATGCTGTTTGGTAATACCATTGCTGTCTGATACAGAGAATGCCATGTAGGTTACAGATTTCACAGTTTCCTATGACTGCAATAGTATAGTCAACTTTTGAAGTCAGTAAACAGGATGCTCAAAATTGAAATGGCACAGTTACAGAGGAAATGTTACTGAATAACTTCTTGCTCAAGTGTTTATATGAATTTCGTTGCATTATATGCTGTGAAGGATTTCATTTTAGTCCTTTAAACTATAGAAATAGTTCCTAGTATAATATAACAGGAGTCAGGAAAAGCATGGGAGAAATAGTGGAGAATAATTATTCTTGCTATGGAAAAGCATAATCTTTATTCCTTTTCCTTTTTATAATTAATTGATATCTAGAGACAGACTACAGGGAAAACTGGCAGTTACAAATCATGTTTTGCTAAGTTAAATGCAATATTGTGTGAAAACAAGTATATCCAGGGTAGATGTATTACTCCAGGAGGTCTCTTGGCTTCTGTACTCATCTTAAAAGGAGTTAAACAAGTGTGTGTCCTTGCTTCCCTTCTGTTTAATTGTTACATTTACTGTTAATGGTCTAGAACAGTGTTTTTCAACCTTGGCAACTTTTAAGATATATGGACCAACTCCCAGAATTCTCCAGCCAGCATGAAGTCTGCACATCTTAAAGTTGCTGAGGTTGAGGAACGTTGGTCTAGAACTAGGGTTTTCAAACTTTTTTAGGCTATGGAAACATTGAAAACAAAACAAAAATTCCAGAACACTGATTAAGAGACAAAACACTGGTGATAGAAAACTGGTAATAAAATGAAACTTGTGCTTGTTGTAATTTATTTATACAAATTTATATATTAAAATTATTTGAATTTCACAGAAATGGATGCCCCAATTATAGCACTAGAATTCGTTTCACCTGTTGTACTATCTGCAATTGTACCAGCTTGTAGCTGATGATCCTTATCTTGAAAAATGTTCACATTACATAAATATGTATTAGGCCTAATCAAAAAACAAGCTAAAAATATGCATATGCTGAGGATGAATATGACAGTTTAATATTGTGAAGCTGAAAAATTATGCAGCAGAATCATCATTGGTGATGTCACTTAGAATGAATTCTTTACTTAGAAATACTGATAGTCTGGTATGCATAAACATAACATGCAGCATAATCAGAAATAATGGATTAATATAGTGAAAATAAATTTGATTTTTCCCCCAGTATAAATACCTGGCCGAAGCCACTTAAGCACCCGTCCTCTTCCTTACTTTACAAATACAGTTCTCATATATGCTTACTCTGGAGGAAGTCCCACTCCAAGGGGATTTGAGGCACATATGTACTGCAGTTGAGCAGTGCAATCCTAAGTTTATTAATTCCTACATAGGTCAATGGATGTATCCTAAGTAAGTTTGCACAGAATGCTGACTTAATAGTAAGCTGACCTCTTGGGGACATGCCCATACATACACACAAATAGGTCTGCAACATAGAAAGAGTACATTACTTCCAGGAGTCTGCAGCTCTTGAGCTTTTAACCTTTAAAAAATCATCCTGTCACTTTTCACTCCATTTAGGACAAAGTGATAATCAGATCAAAATCAGGAAAAGGATTTAGGCTGTGAAGAAGGGAGGGACTCACTATGGTTGGTTTTGTGCTGCCAAGTAAATTAGAAACTCCCACTGGATTTTAAGATCTCTCTGCTTGTGAAGTTTCTCACCATTCAAGAGCACTGGTCCATTTTAGCTTCCTTAGCTGCCCTTTAAAAAAAAGACAGGCTGCTTAATGCCTGGAGAAATGTTTATTACAGTTGGAGGCAGGTAGGAAGTTGGGTTTTGTGTGTGTGCATGTGGGAAGAGAGAAGATTCAAGTGGTGGTGAGGGAAAGGCAACCAGATGTCTCCTACATGTATTGCTTGCTTGTTTTGACAACAAACTCAGGTGATGTACAGGTAGTCCTCACTTAATGACCCTAATTGGGACCCTTCAATAGAGTCAGTAAGCTCTAGCAGTGAATTTATTTATTTATTTATTTATTTATAAACAAAGGCACATTAGTTGTCTTCACAGTTGGAAAATAAATTGTACTCACATTGTACAAATGAAAGACTTCAAAAACCTAGCTGTCATGTTTTAGTCATCTGTAGGTTGGAAGAAAGAAGCAAGCAGTACCACAGCTTGGCTCCCAAAGAGCTTCCAATGCCATAATTTGATTCATTAGCCACAGCGGAAGTAATTTAAAATATTTAAATTATTGAACCTTCTGCTTTATGGAGCTCAGCTCTGTTTATTAGGACACAAGAGCTTTAGAAGCAACTCATCCTGAATTCTTAAAGAGTTATGCTTCCCACTGTCTACCAAAATGCTCTTCTCTGGCTGGAATGTGACTTCATCTCCATAAAATCTGCCAACTAAGTAATTGCTAAAAATAGAGGTGTGCAATATTCAGAACCAAAGCAGGCAAAGGTGCTTTTTTTCTGGTGTGGGGCACCACCACTATTCCTCTCAGCAGCTCTTTAAAGGAGGTATGTTTTTCCCTAGATTCACACAGTAGCTGTGTGGGCTCAGGAAATTATGCCTTTGACTTCAGAAGATGTCAACAGTGAAATATTGTACCCTGTCTCTAATCCTAATGCCTCTTGAACTCAAGTATTTTTCTGAGCCATGCAGCTTTTATGTGAGCCCATGAAAAAGAACAACTATCCTAGACCTGAAGCACCTTTGCTTGCTTCAGATACAAATACTGCACACCTCTGATTAAATCTAGACTTTTTGGAAGAATGTTTGCCCAGTTAATCCTCTCTGATAACTGTGTGTCTTTCTGTAAGAAGACAGCGTCAAGTCCCTTACATCCCCTTGCATGATCAACAAAACAGGAATTGCAGAGATTTTAATGAGTTTTAATGCAAGAATTAGAGGTAAAGTACAGAGGCTTGTAAACTCCAATAGGAACCTTAACCTTTTATTAGTCAGGTTATTAAAGCAGAGTCTCTTTTGAAAGTTTCAAATCTCTTCTTCGTGGGCTTTCTGCAACCTAGACTCAGATGCAGATCTAGATAAGCTACTACACCCTCCAATTTTTAATTGCATTTATGTCTAGAAATCCTTCTTTCTTAGCCTCTTCACAATATCTCGTACACAGTCTTGCATCTGAGTTACTGTGGCTTATCAGCTCAATTCTTGATCATATGGCAGCTTGAGAGAGCCTCTTAGAAATCAAGCAGTGAGCCCTTGACTTGGATCTAACAAAAGATAGGAGCAAAGATCCTTACTAATGTGATAGAGCCTGTATGGCAGACCTTTTACATTATATCATTATCTTTTAAATATCCCTTCTGTCATGCACAAGATAACTTTCAATGGCTGTACTCAGTGTTTTGCCAACTATGGTTTTAAAGAGAAGATTTAATAATATAATATAGTGATACCAGATCATCTCTTTCATTGTCTCGCAGGACAATTTAAATAATATTGTGCTTTATATCAACACTTATGTTTTAAATAATAACACCCTTATTAATCAGCTATTTGGGTCAGCCTAATCAACAAAACAACTTTTTAAATATATTATTATGTAGGAATATCTAGGAAGATTGCCAAATGTTGTTTAATTATAATTGTCATAGGAAAAGCATTATATTGCATCTGGTTATGATAAGGGTCTGCCTTTAATTATGCAACTTTGTTGATTGATTTACTCCTGTCCTATTGATTTCAGTCCATTCCATTGCTTTTCTTTTTCTTATAGAGTTAATTTCCCATTTTGTTTTTATTTGATTGTATTGTAATTGATGTTTTGGTGTTTGCTAATAAATAAACACAGTATCATTCTTATCTTGAGAAAATATAATCTTGCTTCTTGTGTTCAGTCTTTTAATAATTCAAGAGAATATTTTAGGATAATTGCATTCAGATCTGGCATGTGGAAAAGTTGCTGTATCAAGTTGCTTCTGTCAAATAGATCATTGCCTTTTTTTAGAAATCTTATTCTATTCCTGTATGTTTTTCCTACTTTTTTATTCCTTTTTATTCTTAATGGGATCTCTCATACCATTATCCTTCAAAGAAGTTCAGTTTTCCATATCAAATATAGTTATTTTTCCCTTTTTTTTTTGGTAGACTGAAGAATGGAAGGACTTTAAGGGAAAGAAAAGCTGTGCCCTCAGCATGGAAATTGCTTCATTTGAAGGGGACTCTGATAGAGTTTCGGTGAGTAATTTTGTACAAAGTAGTTGGCAAATAATAAACCTATAGAGAAGGAATTTCCTTAAATATATGCATACATACAAAAATACATTCCTTTCTACAACTAATTTTAACCAAGGTCTTCTTTTAGATAAACAATCTTATGCCCTGCTTCAAACCTACATCCTTCAGTAATGTTACTTAAATTTTTAAAATGAATAAAATATATGAATAAGAGAGCTAGTTTGGTGTGGTGGTTAAAGGTACTGATCTTGGAAACCAGGAGACTATGGGTTCTAATCCTTCAGAACTTTGGGCCAATCACTCTCTCTCAGGCCTAGGAAGAAAGCAGTGGCAAACCTCTTCAAATAAAGTTGCCAAGAAAACTGCAGGGACTTGTTCATGTGGTCTGCATGAGTCAAGACTGACTCGAAGGCACCAACCCCCCCCCAATCCCCTCCCCAACTAAAACAAATCAAACCATTTCTGGGTTTAGAAAAAAATATTATCTTCAATTATTTTTAATGTCAAAATATGTTTCAGTAATTAGCAGAAACTGCTTACTTTACACAAATTCTTGAATTCTAAACAGTGTTGAAGATACAGCAAAACATAGATTACTTTCAGTGTCTTGTTTGCATGGTGCTTTATTTTTGTACCCATAAGTGCAGAAAAAATAGCTACATAAAAGTATGTCAGTGAAATTGGAATAATGACAAACATATTCCTATTTTGAGTAAGATTTATATGATATGAAGAGAAACCAGAGTAGACTTAATACAATAAGCAAGCTATACAGTATCCAAAATATCTTTACTTAAACTATTGGATTGGGTCCAGAGTGAAAATATTCTTGTTGAGGAACAGGCAGGATTTAAAGGGGACTATTCAGCCTTAGACCACTGTCTGGTCCTGCACCATTTAGCTGAAAAATACACTTTTTCCTCCTCAAGATGGCACTGCAGATGGCGGCCTCAGTGAAACGCTCCCTGGTGGGTTTGGTGTTTTTCTTTATATCCTGCAGTTCATTGCAGATTACATATTCTAGAAATGAACTTTTAAATATCGGACAGCATTTCGGAATTACACAATTCCTCCTGTTTTTTGTGGCTGGGGAAGTGCTGCTGCCGACTTTTTGACCGCGGGGGCGGCAACTTCCCTTGGTTTCGTTGGTGGCTTCGTCGACAACAGCTTGGGAACTAAACGAAACGAAAACACGAGATGCAGATGAAGGGGAAAGCGAGACAGAATTTTGATAAGACTTAGAAAGCAACAAATAGAACTCCTCTCCCCTCGATATATTTGACAAATATACGCTCACTAGTCAACAAAATGGATGAGCTACTCATTTTAAATCAGAATAATCCTGACTTTTCAGTGCTGCAGCCCTTTGCTTCACTGAAATGTGGCTTAATCACGTAATGGAGGATAGATCTCTACAACTTTCGGGCTTTCATCTTTACAGAGGAGATCGAGCTACAGAGTTATTGGGTAAACAAAGGGGAGGTGGAATTTGTTCTTAACATTAACATTCGCTGGTGTGAAGATGTTAACATTCTACATAAATTTTGCAGCATCCATTTAGAGACTTTAGCTATTAATTGCAAGCCATATTATGCTCCACGTGAATTCTCCTCGTTCATCCTGCTTGGAGTTTATATACCTCCTGCTTCCTCAAATAGCACAATACAGATCTTAGCAGACCAGATAGTTGGCATAGAACAGAAATACCCGGACTCTTTACTTATTGTTTTAGGAGACTTTAACAGTACTAATCTTACTTACGAGTTGCCCAGATATATACAATATGTCAGTTGTCCTACTAGAGGCAAGAATACATTGGGTCATTGTTACACTATATTAAAAGGAGCCTACCGCTCTATACCACGTGCAGCAATTGGATTGTACTAGATCATTGTAGTCTAGTATTGACTAGAATGTTTTTGAAACTGCCTCAGCAGATTTGGATGAGTATACTGACGCTGTGACATCCTACATTAGTTTTTGTGAGGGCATGTGTGTGCCCACCAAAAACATACATATATATATATATATATATATATATATATATATATATAATAACAATAAGCCGTGGTTCACAGCAAAGCTCAAGCAGTTGCATCGTGCCAAGGAGGAGGCCTATAGAAATGGGGACGGGATTATGTATAATCAGGCCAGAAATGTACTTACGAGAGAGATTAAGGCAGCAAAGAGAAATTATTCAGAAAAGCTGAAAAATCAACTTTCAGCAAATGATCCTGCAACTGTGTGGAAAAGCCTAAAGAACACCATTGGCTACAGCAACTCACCTCTCTTGATTGAAGAGAGTCATCAATTGGCAGATGACCTCAATATGTTTTACTGCAGGTTTGAGAAGAAACAACTGCTGCCTGCTACTACTAATTGTATTTCAGATACATCATTAGCATCAAACTTCTCTACCCCTATTCCCAATTCCCTTGGTCCCTTACCTCTGGTGATCCTAGAAAAAGAAGTGTTAGGTTTGTTTCAAAAACAAAAGATTGGAAAAGCTCCAGACCCAGATGGTGTGATCACCTCCTGTCTGAAAGCTTGTGCAGAACAACTGGCTCCCGTTTTTACACACATTTTTAATAAATCGCTGGAGCTGTGTTATGTCCCTTCTTGCTTTAAAAGCTCTATAGTCATTCCAGTTCCTAAGAAATCCTCCATCAGTGAGATGAATGACTACAGACCTGTTGCACTGACATCTGTAGTTATGAAGACCTTTGAGAGGTTAGTGCTGGCTCACCTGAGAACCATCATGGATATCCTGCTAGATCCATTGCAATTTGCTTACCAAGGAAATAGGTCAGCAGATGATGCTATTAACATGGCCTTACATTATATTCTGCAACACCTTGAATCTCCAGAGTCCTACACACGAGTTCTTTTTGTGGACTTTAGCTCAGCATTTAATACTATTATTGTGATGGAATGGTTTTGTGAAGGCCGCACTCAGGGAGATAAGCATTTCCTTAGCCCCCAGCAAGAGCCTGGGAAGGTTAAGAGGATGAGACTGGCACCACCCTAAGGAATTTGCGGTGTTTGCTTGCTGGCTTGGGAAGTTTAGATTGAGTCTGGCAAGATTCTGTCTTGTGGGTGAAAGCTAATAAAAGCTATTGAACTAGACCTGTACTGTCTTGTGGAGTTCTTTGGGTTGAACCCGACATCAATCAGGACCCGCAGTTTACTCACCAGGTCTGTCTGGTGTAGTGCGACCCCGCAAAGAACCAAAGATGACAAACTCCTAGATCTTAAGGCTCCCCGTACCCACAGCCACTCCATCTTACCAGGGTTCAGTCGAAGCCTGTTGTCCCCCATCCAGGCCCCCACAGCCTCCAGGCACCGCAAGAGGGCAGTCACAGCGTCACTTAAGACACCTGGGATGGTGCCGCATGATCTCACCCAACGGTTTCATGTAGATGTTAAATAGGAGCAGTGAAAGCACTGAACCCTGAGGCACCCCACAAAGTAGGGGCCGAGGGCTGGACCTCTCGCTCCCTATCAACACCGATTGGGTTCGGCCTTGGAGAAAGGAGCTGAACCAGCACAACACTGTGCCACCCAGCCCCAACTCCTGCAGCTAACCCAAAAGGATACCATGGTCGATGGTATCAAAAGCCGCCGAGAGGTCGAGAAGAGCAAGGATGGATGAACTCCTCGCATCCCGCTCTTGCCAGAGATCATCCAAAAGTGCAACCAATGCTGTTTCTGTC
The DNA here is from genome assembly GCF_059951505.1 of Python bivittatus. Classification (NCBI taxonomy): domain Eukaryota; kingdom Metazoa; phylum Chordata; class Lepidosauria; order Squamata; family Pythonidae; genus Python; species Python bivittatus. Next base: position 23,210,780 of record NW_028277058.1, on the reverse strand, counting down.
CCATAACCAGGCCTGAACCCTGACTGATAGGGGTCCAGATAATCCGTTTCCTTCAGGATTCTCTGAAGCTGCCGCATGACCACCTTTTCCACCACCTTCCCTAAAAAGGGGAGGTGGGAAACTGGATGAAAATTGTCCAGAAGGGTGGGGTCTAGTGACGGTTTCTTGAGGAGTGGGCGGACCAAAGCCTCTTTAAAAGGCTTCAGAAACACCCCCTCCTGCAAGGATGAATTGACCACCGCCAGAACCTACCCTAAGGTCACCTCCTTGGTAGCTTTAACTAGCCAGGAGGGACAAAGATCTAAACCACAAGTAGTCACACTGACAGCCCCGAGGACCCTGTCCACTTCCTCAGGGGCAGCAGGATCAAACCATTCCCAGAAACTGGGTAAGAGCGCTCCCTGGGCAACTCCCCCGGACCTGCTCCACGCTTGGCTTCCAACTGAGAACGGATCTGAGTGATTTTGTCCATCAGGTGTTCAGCAAATTCCTCTGCACGACCCTGCAAATAGTCCTCTGCCCCCCCTTTTCCCAGGAGGGACCGAGTGACCCTAAACAGGGCTGCAGGGCGACACTGAGGATGCAGTAAGAGCGAAGAAATAGCTTCTCCTTTTTAAAAGATGAATATATGTTAGTTAATAGCCACAGTACTATCTTTCCTCTAATTCTCCTCTTCTGACAGCATAGTTTTAATATAATGTTGTTATTTTATTTTATATTATTATTATTATTATTATTATTATTATTATTATTGATGCTATGCAAACACATTGAGAGCTCTTTGCACCGAAGTCAAATTCCTTGTATGTTTACATACATACTTGGCCAATAAAGCTATTCTATTCTATTCTATTCTATTCTATTCTATTCTATTCTATTCTATTCTATTCTATTCTATTCTATTCTATTCAATTCAATTCAATTCAATTCAATTCAATTCAATTCAATTCAATTCAAAGGCACCCTTTCTGCATCCTTTGTAGATTTCAGATCAGCTTTTGATCTGATTCCAAGAGAGAGGGTATGGGGAAAACTTCAGAGATATTCAATGGATAAAAGATTGTTCCTTTTTATTCTTATTATTAATATTATTATTTTATACTTTTAACACCTCATTGAGAGTCATATGCTCCCCCTGGAGGCAACTTTCTGGAGCTGTTTCTACCAAAAGAGGGCTGTGGCAAGGGTGCGTTCTTGCCCCTTTACTTTTCAATCTGCATATTAATTCAATAATTCAGGCTCTCTTATCTTCTACTTATCACTCTCCAATGTTAGCACATTGTGCAATTCCAGCCTTGCTATATGCAGATGATGTAGTGATTTCATCTGCCTCCCAGGTGGGAATGAGAGGGTTCCTATTGCCTAAAATAACAACTATTAGTAATTTTTTTAAAAACCTAAATTGTTAGTCCTTGCACAACACAACAGTACAATGCATAAATGGCAATGGGACCCCAATACAGTGGGTACATAGTTCGAAATATCTTGGGGTGCAGTTTCAAGCTTATCTTGGGGCACACATTTCTTTTATCAGGCAAGTGTTGCCCAGTGTAGCTCCACAGCTGTCTTAAGATTCTTCCGTTCAAAGGGGGCACATTTTATTCCTGCAGCTTGCAAGGTTTTTCTTGCTGAGATTGTTTCTCAGCTTCTTTATGGTGTTCAGATCTGCATTTTTACAAAGTTTAATATCCTGGAAGCTGTCCAGTCCAAATTTGTAAGAGCTATACTTGCAGTTCCAAGATTCATCAAGAATGCTGCCTTATGGTTAGAGACAGGTTTGGTTTCTGTGGGTGCCAGAGTCGGGTTCTGTCTCATTAATTTCTGGTCGTAATTGATTTTTTCCCCTGTGGGTATAGCTCCACTGGTTCTCAGAGTCTGTTTTAAATCAGCCTGGCTAACAAGAGCTCATAGCAAATTCCAGTCTTTAGATTGCTCTTTGGAAAGTCCATTACGGTTTGAAAATGTCAAAAGTCATCTTAAGCAATGTATCTGGGAGATTGATTTTCAAACCAGTCTAAGCCTAATATCTAACCCCATGGTTCATGGATTTTTCCCAAATAGGCATGTGCCATTGTCTTATCTCTCCTCAATTCTAATTCTGAAATTTTATTTGGCCTTCACCTTGGCTAGGCTAGATGTACTATCCTCTGCGGTCCTGGGTGGTGATGGTACAAAAACATCTCTTGTCAGCCGTGTTTATGCCCATGTGGAGATGGCTCTATGGCATCCCTAAGCCACATGCTCCTTTGTTGCTCTCTTTACAGGGAATTTACATGGGATATATATCTATCCCATTTTAAAGAACTACCCTGGTAGAGAGCACAAAGCTTATCTGTCACTTTTTCTAACTTACCAGGACCCAGGCATATATTTCAAGGTTGCCCAATTTAGTGTCATCATTTGTTCTATTTGTCTTTCCTACGATTGAAGATCAGTACAATTTTTGGGGATTTCCACTGTTACCTGTACTATTGTTTCTTTATTAATTTATTTTATGCAATTTTATTTTATGTCTACTTCTTAGTTTTATTAATTATTATAGGTTTATGTATTTTTATTGTAGTGCTCTCTGGCCTAAAGGTCGTTATAAAGGTTTTTGATTTTATATAATGAATAAAAAGAGAAATATTTTAACTGGATCTTCTCAAAAGTTACTGGATGTGATTTTGGCAATGGACTCAAACTTGATTCCAAAAACTCCTCTTGGAGAAGTCCTAGCAAAGCCTGAACTGTTGGTGGTAAAAGAGTTCCCCATGAATTCCAAATAGAATTATTAGCAACAATATTTGGGAAAAATGAATCTGGAGGCTATGAGGGTCTGCACAGGATGAAACAGCTGAAGTTGAACCCATTCAAGATGGAGTTGCCATTTGTCCATTGTGATCCTCAGCTGGCTCCATTGTTGTATCTTGTAGAGGAGGCAGTACACCTAAGAGGAAGTCTGTAAATAGGGGGTTCTCCTGTATTCACAATACACAATCCTGTATGGGCAGGTAGAGGCCATGGACAGGAGGTCTTTTGCCCAGCTTTAGTTAGCATGCCAGTTGTAGCCCTACTTATAGCAGAAGGATCTTGCAAGAATGGCTCATGCTTTTATCCCCTTGCACATAGTGTCCTTGCATCACTGCTGCAATATTCACAACATATGGCTGCCTTTAAAAACTCCTGGAAGACTACATTTTGTGCAAAATGTGGCAGCCCACATATTGGCAGGTACTGATCATCAGGGACACAGAACACCTTTTTGCATGGATTGTATTTATCCAATTCTTTCATAAAGAATTTTACATTTGTCTTTGTTAAATTTCATTTTCTTGGTTTTTTTAAACCATTTTTCTAACTTATTAAGATCATTTTGAATTTTATTCCTGTCTTCTCTAAGCTATTAGTTATCTCACTAAATTTTGTGTCATATGCAGATTTGCTAAGCATTTTCTCCACCTTTTCATCCATGTCATTAGTAAGCTATGCTTAAGAATGTAAGACTCCATAGTGCCTCATTTTGCACTCCACTTAATATTTCACTGTAATTGATGGAGAATTGTTAATGAGTATATTAACTATGTGTTTGAAAGGAAAGTGGAAAGTTTTATGTTTCCTTTAAATCAGTCATAATTCCCATGTTAAGATATTTCACAACGAGGCAATTTCAGGAAAGGTCCAAACAGATTTTAAGGATGGATAGATGGACAGGACCACTATGACTGATCCTGAGGTCAATGATTTATACAGAGAAGAGGGATCTTTCAAATAATCTAGGGAAAGGTAGTTTGCATCTTTAACCTAGACATCAGGCATTTTATACTTTGTTCAGAAAGATATACTAGTATCTATGTTCTTGGAATGCAAGCTTGCATAGTTTCTTTTAAGGAAAACTTAAATTATTTAGAATTTGGGTATATTTTAGTTGGAATTCCTTTGAATAAATCAAATGATCTTTTTTATAACTTCAATATTTATAAGTCATGTTTCTTGAGATCATCTATTACTAGATATGAAGGGAATCCTCTATGGGGATTTCAATAGTCATAAGTTTTGATGGGAGGTGTATAAGGTGGATGGCAATGGGAATTATTGGAAAAAGTTTAGTGAAGAGTTTGATTTAATTTTCCTTAATGATGGCAGTCATACTTAAATATAGAAAATGTTTACAGATGTATCATGTTTTATTGTGGCTGGAAGGTTCTCCAAGACATCAACATGGGAAGTAAAGATTTTCTTATGGAGATGGGGCTTTTACTGATGAAGTAGAGCAGGTTCTTATGTGGAACTTCAGAACATAAGTGGGTTAATTTTAAAAAATTGCCTTTATGGTAAACAGGCCAATCCAAATGAATTTTTGAAATCTTTGATTCATGATATAATTAATACTGCAATTAATCAGACTATAAAGCTGATTAACTTAGAGCTGATTAACTTTATCAGCTTATAAAGAGAAATTAAACTTTGATTCCGTAACAGATTGCTGAACATACCAAATTGATTTACGAATGCAGTGCTGTATTGAGAAGTTTTAAGTGAATGGTCTTTAGAATACCAGCACTGTAAAGCTGCAGCTAAGAGAACTGTTAAGCTAAAATACATATTTGAAGGCAGTTTTGTAGATTATTTATTTATTATTCACTTATTTATTATTTATGCTGAATATATATTGAGGGAAGCTGGAAGAAGATGAGCATTGTTTTAAAACTGGAGGAAGGAACTTCACAAACCTGTGCTATTGATATGTATATGATGATATATGATAGCTGAAAATGCAAAGTATCTGCAAGTAATGAAAGTCATGGAACAGAGTAAAAAACACAGGGCTAACATGTATAGAACATATAGAAAATTCAGATTATGTAGCAATTCTACATTATTCATGTTTTTTAACATCACTGAAACACAAGCTGTTAAAAGAATTAGTTCAGTGTAATTAGCTGTGTTGCCTATTTCTGCTCCCTCTCACCCCCCAAAAAAGTAGTCAGTGGAAGTTGTCAGTTTCAACAGAGAAATGTCAGGGAGAAAGGACTACTCAACTTTTTCCTGCAGCCATTTCTATTTACAGTATAGCCTTCTCTCCAGCTGACTTTCTCCCCATATGAAAAAAATCCAAAACAGTGTTCTTTGTTTTTCCCATGAGAAGAAAAGCAGTTCTGATGAAGGTAGTTTTGAGACAGGAAAAGGTCTTAATAACTCTTTCTGCACTTAGACTTGCAGGTTCTGAAAGCAACTGTTAATAAGCCTATAGCAACAGTCCCCAACCTTTTTGGCACCAGGGACCGGTTTTGTGGAAGACAAGTTTTCCATAGACGGGATGGTTTCAAGATGATTCAAGCACATTACATTTATTGCGCACTTTATTTCTATTATTATTTCCATCATCATCATCATCATCATCATTATTATTATTATTATTATTATTATTATTTCTATTATTTTTTTGGTGGGAGGAAACGCTGGCGGTGCTTTGTGTGGGGATAGGAATCGGTTGCTGGTCCCGCCTAGACACGAACATTGGAAAGACATGACGCAGCGGAAGATCCAGCTCCCCTGTGACTACCAGCTGGGCTCAGCCCCAGGAAGGAGGCAATGGCAAACCACTTCTGAAAAAAACCTTGCCAGGAAAACTGTAGGGACTTGTCCAGGCAGTCTCCGAAGAATCGGACACGATTGAATGGATTAAAAAAAAAAAAAAAAGCTTGTGGGCTTACCAAAACTGTGACTGAGACAAGTGCACAGTGCAGGAAAGAGGCACAGATGGAAGTGGTAAATAAAATAATGGGCGGGCCATGCGCGGAGTGAAATAAGTGTTGGATTCTGAGCGCACAACCTAGATCCCTCGCATGCCTAGTTCACAGTAGGGTTCGCGCTCCTATGAGACTCTAATGCTGCTGCTGATCTGACAGGCAGAGCTCAGGCAGTAATGCGAGTGATAGAGAGTGGCTCTTTTCGCTCGCTTGCCCACCACTCACCTCCTGCTGTGCGACCCGGTTCTTAACACGCCATTGGTTCTGGTCTGTGACTGTAATAAAGATGATTCTGATTCCTAACAGGCCACGGTCCAGTACCGGTCCGCAGCCCAGGGGTTGGGGACCCCTGGCCTATAGTATTGTCTGTTGTTTGTGTCTGTCAGATCCTATTTATTTTAGATCACTTGTAGTGTATTTTACCATTTTGAGAGTACAGTTAATAATTTTATATTTATATTTATTCAGCTTTAGGGGATACAAAAATGTATAATGAAGCCTAAAGTATATCAGCCCGATTACAATAATCAAAATGATTGTTTGAAAGAAAATATTAACTGAAAAAATTGTAGAGAATCATGTTATACAGTTAAAATGGAACTCTCAAAAAAATGTTTCTCCCAGTTCCCCTTCCCCTAAGTTAATGCTCCTGATTAGGGCTCCAGCTAGATTGGAACAGGATCTTTGTAGTAATTCTTAAACTTTTGGATGAGGCCAAGCTAAGGAACCAATAGGAGCAAAGGACACCTTTTTTCTTTCCATTTGTCACAGAATTCTGAGATAGAAAGAGCTCCAGGCAGAACACAGATGATCAATCATTCTCATGAGCTATGTGCGCTACAAAAAAATAAATTTAGTTATTTAGTCTACATTTTCTGTTTCCTATGCAGTTACTCTCATTTATTTTGTACTGTGTACTGGATCTTCCTTCAACTCCATTTGTATCATTCTGAGTTCTCTGTCTTGTGGTCTTTGCATCTCCACTTTGCTTTAATCAACTCCCAGCTGATCTTATTCACTTCAATGTTATTCTTTCCTCTTTATCTGGCAGTAACTTTATTCAGCTCTGTTAACAGCTTTGCTGTACACTAACTTTAGTTCACCACCTTAGCCTACCAGTTCATTGTATTCTATACCTGTGTATTTTCTATCTTAGCTTTACTTCATCTATCCATCTATAACCATCCATCTCTATTCTGAATTTCATGTCCTTCTTGCTCTACCTCAGCCTCCCAATTTCATGTTTAAAATTGAATATATTAGCAATAGAAATTTCAGTGCTGACAGTATTCTCCAAGGCACCTAAGAACAGGATAGCTTGGAGTGCAAAGTGAGCCATGCATGTTCATTCCATCCTTCTCAGCATCAACTGCCTAAGGTAGCCTTGCTTTATCCCATCTGTAGCTAACCCTGCTTGCAAGGAGGATGATTTTCTTTTGATTTATGGAACATGTTGCCAAATCCTATTCTTTCCCCCATGGAGTGCTAAAAATAAGTTATTTGAAATTTGACAAGGTTGATAATCTTTTCCCTTGCTCCCTCAGTTTTTCTTTCTTTATCCTTTGGCTACCCTCTCAACGTTGAGTGCATATTGGACATTTACGGAAATTCCTTTTCAGGCTGTTTTGGAATTTATATTTTGTAGCTGGTGTTACCTGAAAAATACCTTTATATCTCCACACGTAGGATTGTGGTGTTTGCATATTTGGGAGACTTCTGTTTAGTGGACTGTGTCTTGCTTCCAGTTTAATTATTCAATCTGTAATGTTTCCATCTTCACTTACTGAATTTGGTGCAACAGAAAAATATATACATGTAGCAACAATGAGTTGGCTGTTGTTAGACTGAAGGTAAAGTGCTCTATTTCTAGTTTTGTTTCAGTAACATTAATGGGCTTTTAGTATATACTGGATATATTTTACCTTCATCTCTTGTTTACAGTATTTTCTTTCAAGTTTCTAAAAAGAAATAAAGCCACACTTCATTTCTAATTTCCTATGCCCGGTAACACTTGGAGTTAGAATATTATGTGATAAATAAATTCAAAGAACTTTAGGAAAAATATTTGTATTTCCAGACAGAATTAGCCTTATCATTACAATAACGAGCTAATTAATCACCTTTGATAAACATACTTGCCTATGCTTTTTTTTAAAAAAAATCCTTTATTTTGGAGCTATGTATTTTTTTAAAAATCTATCAGTTTTGATATGCATGTTGTATTTTTAGTTTCAAACTAACCTGCTGTTTTCCTTGTTCTTCTTTCCTTTTTGTTATACCTGCTGTGTTCCTCCTCCTCCTCCTCCTCCTCCTCCTCCTCTTTCTTCTTTTTGGCCTGGATGCTTTTGTTTGCTGTTCTCCATACTCAATTGCACTGTACCTCCAGCATCATGGTGAGATCAAAGAATGGCAGGGAACTTCAAGTAAGTAAATAGTTTCTGCAGCAACATTCAAAAAGCTGTGTTTTCATAAGGCCATATCTTCATTTCATATAATTAGCAAATTCTGAGTGTTTAATAAATTCAGAAACCAAAGGAATAAAATACATAAAATAGGAACATTATATATGCTGCCTTGAGTTGTACAAAATAAAGGCAGGATATTATAATAATAATAATAACTGTAAAGCCTACTGTGACAAATATATGCTTTCCTTAAGCACATAGAGAATATTCATGAAACAGCAGATGTTAATTTTATTTATCAACTTTCAGAAAATGTGCCAGCAGATGCAGTTCTCTTATGCAACTATAAGCATAAACTTTAATCCCTGAACAGTTTTTTAGATAAGGGATTGATATCAATAGAATTTAGTTTATTTGTGATTTTGTATCCTATCACTGCCTTAAATCTTTCCGTCAGGTTACTCTGTATAGGGTTTTTTTTTCTTTAAAAATTAGGAGCTGTTTAGGAAAAGTATTGTGTGGGTCTGAAATAGGTTGCATTCAAACTTTTGTACTCTAGATAGAGTACAAAAATAAAGGCCCTTAGAAATAATGTTCTTAATAGCCAATTCATAATTCCATTTTCTGCTTAGTAAATTTAAATAATTAATTTACAAATAGTAAATATACTTTATAAATTCTATAAGACTGAGTATCTAACAGTATAATTATAGTAATTATTTGATACATGTGAATCAGTTTGCTTTGTATCATAGGTACACACATAAATAATAGTTGGATGCTATCAGAATCTTATTGTCGGGCCTAGCCCAAAGAACTCCAGGAGACCATGCAGAATCAATCCAGCAAGGTTTATTAGCTACAACCCCTTAACAAGAATCTTCCCAGAATGAAACCAGTTCCCAGGCTCAGCCAGTTCACACCGATGGAATTTCTTAGGGAGGTGCCAGTCTCCTCCGCTTATCTCTTCCTCGCTCCTCTGGAGATGAGAGCACATTCTTTACTCCCCTCCCACCATTCCAGTCCATCACACTTATAATGTCTTGTCCATTTGACATTTCTCCAGTATGGCCTGATTCTTTGTAACAACTTGAACAAAATTTGCTTAATGCAAAAATTCAGTAATAGCACATTATCTTGTATCTCCATTCTTCAGTATAGATATATGGATTGATTTTTTCCAATTTTTAGAGACCACTTGAATTGTTTTTTCTTTGTAATGTTGGAAATATTTTTGCTGCTCAATTTTATAATGTCTCCGATCTCTTTCCACACTCTTCAGATTTTCTTTACCGTAAGTTAAGCATACTGGATCTGTTGCACTGATCTTACACTCTGCCTGTGTGTCTTAGGTCAAATTTTGCTGATATATCTATTCTCTTTAATTTTTAAAATGTAGCCTATATATTTGACACTGCTAATCATTGATCAGTTCCACAATCTATGCTTGGAAATATCCTGTTGGAGGAGACGTCTAGGTAGGATGATGGCAGACTAATCCGTCTTCAAAGGAGTGGAGATAACACCACAGCAGAGACCAATGGCCAGGCAATAAATAAACTAATAGCCACCTAGAGTCACTTATACAGTGAGATGAGCAGTGCATAAATTTAATTAATAAAATAAAGAAACAAAGAAACAAACCTGGGCCAATAGAGCCTCTCTGGACAACAAGAGGCCAGGAGATTGTGCGCTTGTGCTTTGGACAGCTGCTCCTGGCAAGGAGACTGCAGGTTGTGGTCAACTCATGAGTTTGAGCATCGGGAGCTGCGGGAATGTCATCAAGCTCACAGCCATAACACAGCCTGTAAGGACACTGGATTCGCTACAATCCTTACTTTCTTAAGCACATTTTTATTACAATTATTTTACAGTTAAAACAGATCTTTGGGACAGCAGGGGTTAAAAAAAAACACTGGTGAGTGAGCCTTCATTCTGGATAAAAGGATAAAGTAAAGAGTAAAATAATGGTTTAAGATTAATGGCAAAAAGCTTGACAAGAATTTATCTTAAGAAAGTTTAAAATGGACTAAGGGGCCAGTCAAATTTGAAATATTATGATTTTTGTTAAAGTGTGTTTGAAATAATTAAATAAATAAAAGAATATCTTCGTGGGGATGCAATTGTTTAGAGTTTTACTGAAAAGACAGTTGGTGGATTTTGCAAAATAAAGAGCTAAAGGAAATTTGAGATAGAACATGTGACCACAGAATTAAGGTGTGCCAGAAGGGACCAAAGACTTAAGGACTACAAAAAGGCGAAAAAGAAAGAGAGAAAGAGAAAACCCCTCTGACTTTTATTTCTGTATCGGATGAAATTACTGTTAATTAGTGAAACAGAAATAACAGAAAAATGTCATTTTTACACTCTTGAAATTTCAAAAGTTTTTTGAATTGGGAAAAAAATGTTACAGCTACAATAACAGCATCCATTATTGCTTATCCCCTTCATGGATCACTGCCTTGTCGTGGCGAAGGGGCTTGCGTAACTCAGTGAAGCCATGAGCTATACCGTGCAGGGCCACCCAAGACGGACAGGTCATGACAGAGAGTTCTGACAAAATGTGGTCCACTGGAGAAGGAAATGGCAACCCACTCCAGTATCCTTGCCAAGAAAACCCCATGGACAATGTTAAAAGGCTAAAAGATATGATGCCGGAAGATGAGCCCCTCAGGTCGGAAGGTGTCCAATATGCTACTGGGGAAGAGCGGAGGGCATTTCCAAGTAGCTCCAGAAAGAGTGAAGCGGCTGGGCCAAAGCCGAAAGGACGTTCAGCTGTGGATGTATCTGGAAGCGAAAAGAAGGTCCGATGCTGTAAAGAACAATATTGTATAGGTACCTGGAATGTAAGATCTATGAACCAAGGCAAGCTGGATGTGGTCAAACATGAGATGACAAGATTGAACGTCGACATCTTGGGAATCAGCGAACTGAAATGGACGGGAATGGGTGAATTTAATTCGGGTGACCATTATATCTACTACTGTGGGCAAGAAACCCTTAGAAGAAATGGAGTTGCACTCATAGTGAATAAGAGAGTGGGAAAGGCAGTAATGGGGTACAACCTCAAAAACGACAGAATGATCTCAGTGCGTATCCAAGGCAAACCATTCAATATCACAGTCATCCAAGTCTATGCCCCAACCACTGATGCTGAAGAAGCTGAAGTTGACCGCTTCTATGAAGACCTACAACACCTTCTAGAACTAGCACCAAAAAAAGATGTCCTTTTCATCATAGGGGATTGGAATGCTAAAGTAGGAAGTCAAGGAGTAATCGGAATAACAGGCAAGTTTGGCCTTGGAGTACAAAATGAAGCAGGGCAAAGGCTAATAGAGTTCTGTCAAGAGAACAAGCTAGTCATAGCAAACACTCTTTTCCAACAACACAAGAGACGACTCTACACATGGACATCACCAGATGGTCAATACCGAAACCAGATTGATTATATACTTTGCAGCCAAAGATGGAGAAGCTCTATACAGACAGCAAAAACAAGACCAGGAGCTGACTGTGGCTCAGATCATGAGCTGCTTACTGCAAAATTTAGGCTTAAATTGAAGAATGTAGGGAAAACCACTAGACCACTCAGGTATGACTTAGATCATATTCCTTGTGAGTACACAGTGAAGGTGATGAATAGATTTAGAGGATTAGATTTGGTAGACAGAGTGCCTGAAGAACTATGGACGGAGGTCCGTAACATTGTACAGGAGGCAGCAACTAAAACCATCCCAAAGAAAAAGAAATGCAAGAAAGCAAAATGGCTGTCTGATGAGGCTTTACAAATAGCTGTGGAAAGAAGGAATGCGAAAAGCAAGGGTGAAAGGGAAAGATATAAGCAGCTGAATGCAGATTTCCAGAGAATAGCCAGGAGAGATAAGAAGGCCTTCTTAAATGAACAATGCAAAGAAATTGAGGAAAACAATAGAATGGGGAAGACTAGAGATCTCTTCAAGAAAATTGGAGATATGAAAGGAACGTTTAGTGCAAAGATGGGCATGATAAAGGACAAAAAAGGCAGGGACCTAACAGAAGCAGAAGAGATTAAGAAGAGGTGGCAAGAATACACAGAAGAACTATACAAGAAAGATCTTAATGTCCCTGATGTCCACGCTGGTGTGATCACTGACCTTGAGCCAGACATCCTAGAGAGTGAAGTCAAGTGGGCCTTAGGAAGCATTGCTAACAACAAAGCTAGTGGAGATGACAGGATTCCAGCTGAGTTATTTAAAATACTAAAAGATGATGGTGTTAAAGTGCTGCACTCAATATGCCAGCAAGTTTGGAAAACGCAACAGTGGCCACGGGATTGGAAAAGGTCAGTTTACGTTCCAATTCCAAAGAAGGGCAACGCCAAAGAATGCTCAAACTATCGCACAATTGCACTCATTTCACATGCTAGCAAGGTTATGCTCAAAATCCTACAAGCTAGGCTTCAGCAATATATGAACCGAGAACTACCGGATGTACAAGCTGGGTTTCGAAGAGGCAGAGGAACTAGAGATCAAATCGCCAACATTCGCTGGATCATGGAGAAAGCACGAGAGTTCCAGAAAAATATCTACTTCTGCTTCATTGACTATGCAAAAGCCTTTGATTGTGTGGATCACAACAAACTGTGGCAAATTCTTAAAGAGATGGGAATACCAGACCACCTTACCTGTCTCCTGAGAAATCTGTATGCGGGCCAAGAAGCAACAGTTAGAACCGGTCACGGAACAACCGATTGGTTCAAAATAGGGAAAGGTGTACGACAAGGCTGTATACTGTCACCCTGCTTATTTAACCTATATGCAGAGTACATCATGAGAAATGCCAGGCTGGAAGAATCACAAGCCGGAATTAAGATTGCAGGGAGAATCATCAACAACCTCAGATATGCGGACGATACCACCCTAATGGCAGAAAGTGAAGAAGAACTAAAGAGCCTCTTGATGAGGGTGAAAGAGGAGAGTGCAAAAGCTGGCTTGAAACTCAACATTAAAAAAACTAAGATCATGGCATCTGGACCCATCAATTCCTGGCAAATAGAAGGGGTAGAAATGGAAGCAGTAACAGACTTCATTTATTTGGGCTCCAAGATCACCGCAGACGGAGACTGCAGCCATGAAATTAAAAGACGCTTGCTCCTTGGGAGGAAAGCTATGGCAAGCCTAGATAGCATATTAAAAAGCAGAGACGTCACCTTGCCGACAAAGATCCGCATAGTCAAAGCTATGGTTTTTCCAGTAGTAATGTATGGCTGTGAGAGCTGGACCATAAAAAGGCTGAGCGCCGAAGAATTGATGCCTTTGAACTGTGGTGCTGGAGAAGACTCTTAAGAGTTCCCTGGACTGCTAGGAGGTCAAACCAGTCAATCTTAAAGGAAGTCAACCCTGATTGCTCATTGGAAGGATCGATAATGAAGCTCAAGCTCAGATATTTTGGCCACCTAATGCGAAGAGAGATCTCTTTGGAGAAGACCCTGATGCTGGGAAAGATTGAAGGCAAAAGGAGAAGAGGACGGCAGAGGATGAGATGGTTAGATAGCATCACTGAAGCAATGAGCATGAAACTGAGCAAACTCAGGGAGGCAGTGAAGGACAGGAAGGCCTGGCGCAATATGGTTCATAGGGTCACGAAGAGTCGGACACGACTTAACAACTAAACAACAACAACAACAACAACAAAAATTATTGCTTATGTGAATGCATAATTTAAAAGAGATCTGAAAGAAGAGATAAGAGGAAAAATAACTGAAAATTTTTCAGGACAATTGAGTGGAGAGCCAAATCAAATCAAAGTTAAGGTGGAAATTATGGAAAATAAAACAGAGGTAATAAACAGAGAGGAAATACAAATACTAAATCAAGAGTTAAAAAATGATAAAGATAATGAATTGTTACTGGATTTACAAGAGAAAGAATTTGGTTTGAGACCAGGAATATTTACAGAACAACCTGGTGAAAACAGGAGAGGACTGTTGAAGCTTTAATAGTACTTATAACATGGGAGGAGGAAGATATAGATGAAGATCAGGTCCTACAATGGCATCTTAAAGTCAAGTTAAAGATTAAGAATGTCAGAATGCTGCATAAAAGAATACAAAATCGACCAGGGATAAGATAATAATTAAAAAATACTGGAAACCCTATATGGACTTTTTGCAGAAACTGGAAAGAACTGTTAATGATTTTTGGATTTGTGGATGGGAAAGGGTTGGGATATGGGAAGAAGTGACCTACGTAACCTAATTTCAAAGAGGGAAGAAAGAGATTAAGTTTGCTTGTAACTGCTATAAAGAAGATTGGAAGTCACTTCTTTAAATATCTTTTTCTTTATGTCTTTTTCTTTCTTTATTTTATGACTCTTTATCTTTTCTTTACATTCCTCTTTATTTTTCTTCTTCCTCTTAATTTCATTTTGTATGATCTTTTATTATTGTTAAAACTCTTAATAAAAATTACTTTAAAAAAAGGAAATATCCTGTTGAACAGTTACCTAATTCACTTCTTCCTGTAACTCTGGGTTCCTTCAACTCCCAGATTTAACATTCCAGTTACTTGTTATTCTGTTCCCATTTTGTTTCTACATCTTGCTCGTCTTGCAGTTTGCCAGATAATTCTTCAGTGCCTTTTACCTATGTCTTTAATAATGGCATAAACTTGCATAATATAGATTTTTGCTGAATATTAACTAATTCTAACAGATATGATCCTGTCATTTATGGGGCTATAACTGAGCATATACTTAGCAATATCTATATAGGGTATCATTGCCTCTTTGTTTCTTTATATTGGCTCATGCCCTTAATAGTGTATCATCTAGTCATCTGACTTCAAGTGGCCCATTCCTGTCCAATTTATTCCTAAAATTTCTAATTAGTGTTCTTCATTTCCACTTGACAGTTTCAAGTTTTCCTTGGTTCATACTTCTTAAGTTTCAGTTTCCAATTGTATTTACCTTTGTAAAATAAAGAATTTCCTTTAGTCCTGGCAGCATCAGTGATAATACTCCCTTATGCTTTGGTTTGGCCATGGCATCAGCTCCAGGTCTATTCATGAAATTGCTTTCCCAGTAACTAGAGAAATGTCTTCATCCTAGAGAGTCTTGACATCTGGCACCCAAACTTGACTAAATTGTTTAGCCTTGCCCATATATTTCCTTCACAGGAGTAGAGGTTTGCCATTGCCTTTTTCTGGGTTTTTGATTTTGGAATTTTTACTTGTAAGAGAGCTGAATTCCCTGATTCACTCCAGAGCCTCACCTGCCATCATGTTGTGGACTGCTCTTAGCTTCACCTATCATTTCAGCCATTTATAAAAAGAAACATTGTAAATCATGTAATACAGTTTAGATTTGTGCAAATGCTGACATTTCAAGATTTCTAATTTTTCTGGTATATGAAACACAAAGAATAACTTGTCAAAATAGTTTAGGGGAATGTAAGAATGAAGAATAATGTGGTCAGGTTAGGCTTTTTCTTTAATCATTACTTCCCTGAAATAACTTGTTTCATAGGACTCCCAAAATTATTATACATACGCTGCTTTCCCTGTTTGCAGTGAGTGAGAGGATGAGGCTGAAAAGAAAGAGGAAAGGGGCAAGACAATGCAAAGTAGACTAATAATGCATTTCTTTGGCAAGTACATTGTCCCTTCTGCTACTCGATTTGCTAGATAGCAGATATAGTACTACGTAAATAGGGCTTCTGGATTATATTAGATATTACAGCTCTGAGAGCTCTGAGATTTTTCATCTGCAGAGCACGATCTAATAATATTGTTTGAGGATGTAAGAAATATATATTTAATTGTAATGTCTCTAGAGGGCACTGTGACTATAAAAAATCACAAATGGGAAAAATTTATCAAACAATTATATTGAGAGGAAAAAAGGGATTAACCTCTCAAAAAATCTCAGAAATAAATACTGTGTGTTTGGGAAATAGAGTTTGGATTGATAAATCTAGAATTTATACCTTTTTAGTTTAGATTCTCAGAGTCATAGTTTAGGGAATTTTGAGTATGGAATTGGTAGTCAGAAGGGAGGGGAGTTGATTTTTGATTATGTAGACTATATATTATATGAATGCAGTTTGATAATTTTCAGAAATTCAGTTTTGGGAAACTTCAGTTTGAAAGTTAATAGACGATAACAATATGAAGCAAGACTAAAACACTATGCTTTTATAATAAAATTATTTAAATTGGATCTGCAAATCATGGGAAAATTACCAATGTAATATGAAAACACATTGCAATTACTTCTTTCATGTTACCCCAATCCGGTGCCCTCCAGATGTATTACACCATAGATATCATCATCTCCAGTTAATCAGGCCATTGTAAAGTTAATCTAAAAAGAAAGAAGAGGAACTGAATTTAGGAATAAGGCATGCAGTACATGTATTGAAGACTTATCAATTAATTAGTTTAAAATTATCCCACTTTTCCATTTTAAAATTATTAAAAAGTATGGATATGCCTCCATTCAACTTTCTAAATTTCTTTATATATGTTTAAAACTGACTGGATGTACTTATTTCTATGTACTTATCACTTCTAAACATAAATTAGTGTTTTATTTTCAAAATTCTCTAGAACTGTGATCCCCCTTCTTGCTATTTATGAATTTCCTGATGGAGCTCCAGCACCATCTGACAGTCTCCTGCTTCCTCATTCAACCTTTCGAGAGTAAACAATACATTTTTAAAACCTGCTTGAACCCATGACCTTCAAAACCCATCTATTACAATGAAACTTTTGCCTCAGTATGCCTTACTGCAAATCAGCTTTACAATATAAAGCTGAAGAAATCACATATTATTTGCCTTTTTACTTCAGCTTCCATTTCCTTCCTTTTTCTGTGTTGAATTTTACATAGTAACCTCCATAGGGAGGAGACAAATTCTACAGTATTCTGTGAAATGTCTTAACTCTAATCATCTTTATGATGTTTATTTTACAACTGCAGTAATGAGCGGTGATGAATCTCATGCTTCTACTCCAGGAAAAATGACCCAGCGTCACGGGAAAGAAGGGTATCTTACTCCAACCAAAGAATTACACCAACTTTCATTCAGTCCAGGCCAAGGCCATGGTAAGAGGCATTTTATCGAGTGTAGTATCAAATAAAATATTCTACAGCACTTGCAGTTCATATGTCCAGTTCCAAGAGAATGAATAAGCTTTTAGGTCACACAAAACATGATTTGGTTTTATAACTTGTTCAGAAACCAGCACAGAGAATTCTCTAATTTGAAAAAAAAAAATGTGGTTAGAGGCTGCTTGGTTTAATTGTGCTACAAAGGAGATGTAAAAGTGCTAAATGTCTGGGCAAGCACTTGTTCATATATCAGTTTATTAATCTGATAGTCACCAGGAGGCTTCCATATACTCATGTATGTGTTTATATAATTGGTATTCAAACACAGCCATTGGCATTGCCTCAAATTATAATTTTCTGATGTTTTCCAAAATAATGAAGTACAGTATCTAAAGATATTTTTTAAATCCAGATTTTAAGTCTTTGTACTGCTTTCTTAAATTCCTCATAATTACTTTTTCTCTACTGAGGTTCACTTCTGAACTTAAATTATTTTCATTGGGGGAAAAATGTATTGGCTGAACTAGGAAGTAGGTATGTTGTATGTTTAAGACTGAACTAAGAAATATGTTGTACTTTTAATTGCAAAACCTAGGAATACATTCCATTTATTTCTTCTGAGGAGATAAGACAAGATATACAAATCTCAAAGCTTGTAGGAAATATAACGAAGTAGGAAAATATTACTTATAAGAGTTGCATTCAGAAGTCATAAAAAAAATCATACATTACTGAACTCGGCCTCATCTCATCTTCTCCACTGTGGGCACAAGAAAGACTTCAGAAACATTTGCTTCTGTGTGTGATTAAATATGGCTTGTAATGTCTGAATCCACATTGATAATCATTTATGAAATTAGCTTGTTTCAACAAATCACAATCCAGGGTTTATACAATATAAAACTGACTGATTTTAAAATATAAATGTGTTAAATGTTTTCACAGCTCTGCTATAGGGCAAGTTAGTGTATTATATGCTGGGGGAAGTTAGTCTCATTAAGTCATGATAAACTCTGGTTTCAGTATATACAAAATACTATTTTGTTTCCTAAGTGGATCATATTTAACTAATTCCAGTTAATCTAACTCTTTGGCATAAATGAAGATTAACAGGGGTACGCAAACAGTTTGGAGAAGCATTTTGCTTATGGTGTTGCTGTAACTGACACAACTTTCTGAAGCCACTCCTTGAATTGTCCAGGCAGCCTCATCCTCCTGAAGGCTTGGCGTGGCTGCTTCAAGTGCCTTTGGAAGTCTCCTGCACATTTATGTGCATATACTCTTAGGAGCACTCCTCCAAATGTTTACATAGCTCAAAAAACTGAAGCATTTCCTACACTTTTCCACTAACAGTATTTTTTTTAAAAAAACCCTACTTTGGATCTGTAAAAATTTTACTCTCCTTCTGCATTTATATATAGATTTTATAAGTTGCAATGGATGTTGGTAATAAACTACCAGGAATATGGAGAAAAATCAACTTTAAAAATGCATGTGTTGGTAGTTCATTGCTCTTCAAATTGGAGTGAGATTTTGATAGTGAAGAAGCTTTACCACATGTCATTTAGTGAGTATTTCATCACATGAATCTGTTTGGCACCTTTACTTGTGGTTTATTCCTATCATATCTTGCTTCCTTCATTGTGGTTTAGCCCTCTGAAGAGGGACCTGTGTGTTTTTATGAAAATACTGTGTTACACATTATGTACAGTGGTGCTATAAAATTATTTTAAACACTACACAATATACAAACAAAAGCTTTCACAAAATGTAAACTTCTCATATTTGTCTTATCCTTTAATAAAAATCAGAAAAAATTGAAAGCGCTAGAGTCGTGAAACAAATTGTAAGATGGGGCTTTCTTCAGCATTTTATATTGTTAAGAATATTTGGAAAAATAAGTCTTACCACTTCATCTTACCACTTCATCTAGGAAATATTTTTTATTTATTTATTTATTTATTTATTTATTTATTTGACCTGTCCCCGCCCATCTTCCCACTCTGGGCGGTTTACTTCAAATTAAAACCATAAATACATAATTAAAAGTTATAAAAAGAGAAGCACACACAGATAGAAAAAAAGATAAAAAATCCAAGAGGCCGATGGAGGCCACACCAGGCCACTAAGGGGCTAGCCAACCCCATTTCTGACAACCTCCCCGCCCCAGACCAGATGGCACAAAGTGCTTGAAAGAATGCTGAGCTTATTGAGTTATAATGTCAGAGTTTATAGTTTCTTTGGTTTACCTGCTTAATAGCTACATTTTGAATAACAAATGAGAATGATAATAGAAAAAATATCTCCCCCACACCAAGATGATGATGATGGATGATGATGATGACAATGATGATAATGATGATAATGAAAGTTTGGAAACAAAAGTATGCTCCAATTCCATTTGTTTTCTGAAGGAAAAAAAAGGAAGCTTTAATGGTATAATGTACTTTTATGTTTAAAGATCCCTCCTCCCAACTTCAGTAAAAATAGGTAGTAGAAATAAGATTTGGGAGTAAAAGTATGGACTGGAAACCTGAAAAGGAAGAGAGGGAGAGAAGTAAAACATAAGGAAAGGGTGAGAGTTACTTTGGAAATTTAAAACATCATACTTATAAAACATGTACATTATATAAAACATAACTTCCTTTTTTAAAATAATATTTTATTGAAATTTTAAAATTACAAAGTTAAAAGTTAGAAATGAAAAAGAAAATTGAAAATACAAATTATAAAGAAAAAGAAAAGAAAACGTGAGATAAAGTAAAAGAAAAAGAAGACATGAAAAATAGATAGCTTCCAATCTATCTCTGGTCTTAAGAATAATAAGAGTGTCATAGGTGCTAGTTTTTAATACATTAAGTAGGAATAATTCTTTGTCAAAACATATCTCATTACATTTATAATCTAATTTTCAAATACCCATGTAAGTTTCGCCCCACCTGCATTTTGCATCAATGGTTTCCATTCCTTAAGGTAATAATTATTTGATTTTTCGTTTAATAAACAAGTCAGTTTATCATTTTCTGCCATTTCCATCAGTTTTAACAACCATTCTTGTATTGTTGGTAGTGTCTGGGTTTTCCAAAATTGTGCATACAAAAGACTTGCTGTGGTAATCATGTATTGAGTAATTCTGTTAAGATGCTTTCCGATTTGAAAGTCCATCATCCCCAACAGGAATAATTCTGGTTTAAATGGAACCTGTATTTGTAGTATGCTCTGCATCAAAGATTGTATTTGAGTCCAAAATTTCTTTGCAGTTTTACATGTCCACCACATATGGTAGAACGACCCTTCTTGTTGGTTACATTTCCAACAAACATTGGAAATTGTCCCATACATCTTTGATAACCTTTGGGGTGTCATATACCATCGATACAACATTTTATAAAAGTTTTCTTTCAAATTATAACATAAAGTAAATTTTAATCCTTTAGACCACATATTTTCTCATTGCTGCATATGTATATTATGTCCAATATTTTTTGCCCATTTAATCATGCATTCTTTAACTTGTTCTTCAACCATTTCTTCTCTCAACAATAATTTATACATTTTTGCTGTTAAGTGCTCATCTATTTCACATAGTTGAATTTCAAATTCCGATTTATTCTGTTCAAATCCAACTTTTTTATCAATTTTGAATTTTTCTTTATATTGCATATAAGAAAGCCATTGAAAAGTATGTCCTTCTAAAACCAATTGCTCTTTTGATTTGATTTGATATTCTCCTTGTTCTTTTTCTAATAAGTCTTTATATCTCATCCATTTATTTTTATTTCTTGTTTCAGTTCTATAAAATGCTTGTATAGAAGTCCACATAGGCATCTTAGGGCATAAAAGTGGCCTGCATTTAGTCCAAACTTTTAATAAAGATCTTCTAATATAGTGGTTTTTAAAGTCCACATTACCTTTGACTTTATCATACCACAAATATCCGTGCCATCCAAATCTCAAATTATAACCTTCCAAATTTAATAGTTTTTCATTTCTCAAGGTAATCCATTCTTTAAGCCATACTAAACAGCAAGCTACATAGTACAATTTCAAATCAGGAAGACCCAAACCACCTCTTTCTTTCACATCTTGCAAAACTTTATATTTTATTCTTTTGGTTTTTTTCCCTTGCCATATAAACTTAGAAATGTCGCGTTGCCATTGTTTAAAGGGTGCTTCTGAAGTCAATATTGGAATTGTCTGGAAAAGATAAAATATTCGCAGCAAAATATTCATTTTAATCATTGATATTCTTCCTAATAATGACAATTGTAACTTTTCCCATCAGTCTAAATCTTTTTTAATATCTGTCCAGAGTGGAACATAATTATTCTGAAATAAACCAGCATTCTTAGATGTCAAATATACTCCCAGGTATTTTATTTTTTTCTCTATTGTAAATCCAGTTAGTTCATTCAGTTTCTTCTGTTGATGAAAATCCATATTTTTAGTTAAAACCATTGTTTTTTGTATGTTTACTTTGAACCCTGCTAGCGACCCAAAGTCTCTCAATTTTTGCATTAACGATTCGACCCCCTCCAGTGGGTTTCTAAAGTAATGACTAGGTCATCAGCAAAGGCTCTTAACTTATATTCTTCTTTTTTAACTCTTATTCCCAAAATGTTGTCATCTTGTCTAATATCTCTAAGTAATACTTCTAAAACCAATATAAATAATAATGGAGACAAGGGGCATCCTTGTCTCATACCTTTTTAAATTTCACATGGTTTAGTAAAGTCTCTGTTAATAATTATTTTTGCGGTTTGTGGCATATATATTGATTTAATCCATTTTACAAAATTTTCCCCAAATTTCATAGAATCCAAAACTTTAAACATAAAGGGCCAATTTAAACTGTCAAAGGCTTTTTCAGCATCCAAAAATATCAAAGCTGCTTGTTTTTCATAATGTTGTTCCAAGTATTCTAATATATCCAAGACATTTCGAATATTATCTCTAATTTGTCTTTTTGGTAAAAATCCTGCTTGATCCTGATGGATAAATTTTACAATAATATTCTTCATTCTTTCCGCTAAAATTGTTGCAAATATCTTAAAATCATTGTTCAATAGAGATATTGGTCTATAATTCTTTGTCAAGGTCAAATCCTGTTGATCTTTTGGAATCAAGGTAATATGGGCTTCTTTCCAAGTTTCTGGCATTACACCTATGTCTAAAATTGAATTCATAGTCATTTGTAAAGGAAGACAAAGCTGTTCCTCAAAATATTTATAATAAGCCGCTGATAAACCATCTGGGCCAGGGGCTTTTCCACAGTTAATTTTCTTAAAGGCAGTTGACATTTCCTCTAATGTAATGGGATCATTAAGTAATTTTCTCTGTTGATCAGTGAGAATAGGTAATTTTTGTTTAAACAAATATTTGTCAATATCATCTGAATGAACATCTTGTTTTTTATATAATGATGAGTAATAACAAAAAAAGGCCTCTTGAATGCCTGCATTATCCATTAAAGTCTTCCCCTCGTGTTGTATTTTAGAAATTAATCTTTTCTGTCTTTGTTTACGCAATTTATAAGCTAGCCATCTACCTGGTTTATTCGCAGATTCAAAATATTTCTGTTTCGTAAATTTCAATTGAGTTTCTAATTCCTGTATCATTAACATTGACATTTGTTTTTGTAAAAATTTAATTTGTGTATTCAAAGTCTCATCCAATAGATTGTTTCTCATCTCAATCTCTTTGTTTTTAATTTCATCTAAAATCAAATGCATCTTCTCTTGTTTCTTTCTCTTCAACTGTACATTATATTGAATGAAATAACCTCTCATGTAAGCCTTGCTAGCATCCCAAACAGTCTCTGTGTTAGTGCCTTTATTCATATTCAATTGAAAAAACTCTCTTATCTTTTTTTTACAAGTATCTACTATTTCATTTTTCCGTAAAATTGTCTCATTTAGTCTCCATTGAAATGTACTCTTTTTCCCTTTAATAGTCAACTTAACGGGATTATGGTCTGAAAAAGTCTTAGGTAATATTTCAACTTTAGTAAAATCCATCATCAAAGTTTTAGAAATCAAAAACATATCTATTCGAGAAAAGGACTTAAATCTCTCAGAATAATATGTATATTCCTTGGAATTTCCATTTAAAAGTCTCCAAATATCTTGTAAATCCAACATGTCTTTCAAATCAAAGAATGTTTGGGGTAATTTTCCTTGTTTAAATCTCAGCCTCTTTGGGGACTGTTTGTCTTCCATTGGAGAAATCACCCCATTCCAATCACCCATAAGGCACCAATTCTCGTAAGTCCATCAATTTATCCATCAAATTTTTATAAAATATCCCTTTATCAACATTTGGGGCATACAGTCCAACAACTAATGTTTTGATTTCAAAACATTACTTGTATACTAATTTCGACTGCCACATATCTTCCTCCATCAGTCAAAATCAGTTGTGGATTCAATTTTGATTGTATATACAAAACAACTCCTTTAGTCTTTTTTGGTCCAGCCGATATAAATTCTTCTCCAATTTGTTTCCGAACCAAGTACTTAATATCTTTTTTACAAATATGTGCCTCTTGCAAACAGATTATATCCAAGTTCAGTTTCTTTAAAAAAAAAAAAAAAATCTTTCTTTTTTGAGGAGCATTTGTTCCATTTATATTCCAGGTTAAGTATTTGTAATCCATGAGTATATTTATATTAGAGTCTTTTATGATCCACTCCAGAAGCCCCAAGTTTTGTTAAATCCACACTGGTTTCGATGTCTTCTATAGTCTTTTCTTTTTCTTTCTTTTCTATTTCTTTATGGGTATTGCAAAAGTCTGCCTTATATTTTTCCAGGAAGGCTTCTGCTTTTAAAATAGAATTTATTCTGAATCTTTGCTCTTTATACATAAAAGATGCTCCTTCTAATCTCTCCCATCTAAAAGAAATACCATGTTGCTTTAATTTATCTGTGAAGAAGGAGTAATCCTTTCTTTTTCTCAAGATTCTTAAAGATATTTCTTTTAAAATAATCACCTTTTTACCTGCAACACTCAATCCCTCATTATAATGTTTTTTCAAAATTGTAACCTTCCATACGAAATGGGACCTTTTTTTCTCTAGTATAACATGATTTGACTCTATAAACTTTATCTATTTCAGAGTCTAAATCTTGTTCCTCCATCTCTAAAAATTGTGCTAATGTAATAATAAATTTTATATAAAACATAACTTTCTGATACCTGAAGTGGTCCCCTGTTTTCATATTTGCTATGCTGCCTTGCTTTTGGACTCAAACTTCAGATAGCATGGTCAAAGATTAATTTCTGGGGAAAACATAAGTTCTCTACTGCAACTTAATTAGTTTTGAATCTAAGTGTTTGTTTTCACGAGTGTTATAAAACTTTCTGAGATCTACCATTTCTGACTATAAAGTGGGGAGGATCATACAGTAGAGTCCTATTAGATAATATGCTAAAGAAATATTGCAGTGGTGGAGATTAATTTATAATCCTCAGACACATCATATGTGTCATATGATGATTGTAGAAAATACTAGAATTGCAGCATAAATAACTGCTTACAAAAGCAATAGTTCTATACTTATCAATAGGTATTAAGATATCACATAATTTATTCTAATGCAATATCTTTCACCAATCGCTCTTGTAGACAGCTGATTTGTGTAAATAATTAAATGTTAACCATGTCCTTTTGAATTGTTCATTACATTTTATGCTATCACAATGTGTTTAAGTGTGTTTGCCAGGAGAACCAGAACGTAATGGGGGGCACTTGGTAGGTATGGTCAGTTGGGAAGAGATCATGGTGCTTAACCCCCACCCCCACGCCTTATATTTATTACATACTTTCTGATAGATTCCATTATCTTTTAGATGAATTTCCACTTTCTCAAATTGACTGGGGAAATACTAATAAAAATGACAGGATAAGCAAAGTTGTAGTTTAAATGAATAAAGAATATGTTAAGTGTTACTGCTCCAGTACTGCTCACTGATTCTCTCCTGAAGTTATTCACCCACCCTGGTTCAGTGTTACTAGGGAAACCATTGTTTCCATTGTAACATCTAGTACAGCCCTTAGATCCCTATTCTAGAGAACAGGTTCTCTCTTTGTGTTATAACATGTGTCATCATAATAATGGCAAAGCTGCAATTCGTGAAGTTTCTCAAATAGTACCTTTACTTATTATAGACCATTCCTGAGAACATTGGTGGTATGAAAGTTACTTGCAAAGGAAATGAGCTCCACCATAGTTCCAGTTAATGTTTACGTTAGTGCTGTAAGCTCTGTCCCCAGCTTAGTTTTTAAAAATAATATAAGAAATGGAGTGTAAAACAGGAACAAAAGCAAGTTTTGATGGGGAATTCTTGGCACCATCCTATATCCATTTCATATTGCTCTCAAGGGAGGAAGGGGGAGGCTGAGTTTGATCTTCCTTTGTAACTTGATATTATGATAAGTTTTCATGATCCCAGGAAATAAGTGAATTATGTTCTACATTTTTAAAACAATTATTTGCTAGTAATAAAAAGAATACGTCAACATATAATAGAAGCAGATTGAAATCTAAACCTCTCAATAATAATTGTAATTACTTCACTACTGAAGCAATACTACTGTATTATGGTAGTTAATGAAGTTTAATAGGCTGAAAGCAAGTTTTTTAACTGAATTATGAGGTAACTGATTAAAAAATGAACTTTTGGTAGCTTAGTTGTATCTAGAAAAGTTTTTAGATATTTTGCTGACTTGTATTTTGAGCATACAGATAAATGCTAGGATTTGTTTGTTTGTTTTCTTTTAAATCTTCCAATCTCAGAATATTAAGAATTTGCCCCTTGTCCAAAGCCTATGGCAGAAAAAAAACTGGTTGTGGAAGATAGAGTTTTTAAAAATATACGTATTCAGCTGATTCACTTAAATTTCATGTTTTGAATGAAAAGCAGGCAAAAGTGACTACCCAACACATATAAAAAGGGGGTAAAGCTTCAGTTGCCTGTGGTCAACCCATATTCTTATGTTTTTTGACTCTTTACCACCACAGACATCCTACCACCTAAATAAATAGGAAAATAATTAGATGATCAGCTGGTAAAATATCAAACAGAGGTTTAAACTTTCATTCAGAAATTATACCCGTATAGTACTGCAGCTACTTTTCTGTTAAAGTATAGTTGATTTGTATTTATTGAACAAATAGTAGAGTTTACTTTTAGTAATTATCTGCATGTTGAAAATATATCAAACTTTTAAATGGGAGAAAGCCTCCTCCTAAAGCTGAAAGATTATATACTTTCTTAAGACTAATTATTCCAATCCAAAATCTTCATGTAGAAGCCATGTCTTTTTATTTGAAATTATTTTAACAACGGCCTCTATTATTGAATGATAATTGTTTAAATAATAAAGCACTTGTTTTATAAAATATACATTTTAATGTGCATTATTAATATTTTTGTAATATTGCTTTAAGAAGCAATGGACATTTTTCCATCAAACATTTTTGTGGATTTAGAATTCTTAAGACATTTTGTTGGCAAGATTTGTTTTTTTAAGATACAAGTACTGTGAATGTGAGACTTTCTTTTATTGAGAAATTCATTTTTTTAAAAAAATGTAATTTTCCACTTTCTTTCAGAATGTTGGAAATATACCCATGACAGCTTGTGTGTGTGCTTTAAAATACTTGAATGATTATGGAGTAGAATAATTATTTTGGTAGGCCTGATGTACTTTATCATGCCAATTATCTGTGCCTTCAAAACAACGTAGAGTAACAGCTTGTCTTAGAACATACTGACTAAAATATGAAATATTATTAATGGAGAAATGGCAATAGCTTGATGTTATTACCAACATTCTTAGTTATATCTTCCTTTTTCAAGTGTGTACATGACACTTTTACTTGTATGTTGCTAATGAGGTCAACTGCTTTCTCTGCAACATTCGCATTACCACCAGCCTTTTGAATGACAAGAATAGTTATACAGAGCGTCGAACTCATAAAGGAAGAAGGTCCTATGAGGCGTAGGTTTTCTATAGGTGCTGGAGTTTCACTTCCTCCACGAACTGATGGCCGAAAGCTTGTCCGGAATGCTTCATTTGGAGGATGCAGTGAACTCTCACCAATCTTTCAAGGTTTGTTTTCTGTTTTTTATGTTGTCACAGAAGCTGTGTTGTATTAAAATCCTTTTACGGACAGTATTTTTTAGAAGCTTCTTACAAAGCTTCTTTTCTGAAGAAGCTTGATTGATGCTGAATAAAATAATTAAGATTTGGAAATAATAAACTATGGTTTGCATATGTTCTGATGTAGCAGGTTCTTTAAATAATTGTGTGTGGTATGTTGCAGACTGAACATAAGTTGTATTTAAAAGAAAGATAATTAAAGATGAACAATGTTTTTCTTATTTACAACTGTGAAGACCTTCCAACATATACTGTAACTATGTTTTTAAAAAGTGTATAGAACACTATATTCTTTATTGTTAATTCTGTTTGTTTCTGAAGCTGTCTGTATGTCTGCATGCCTCAGTTTTTAATGTAACCTCCATATTTAAGTAATAATTCAATGCAATATAATCAGTGTTTATAATCAGTAAATAAAATTACAGTTTTGTGTGGTTTCAAGCTAGCAGTCTTGATCAGTCTTTCAAAAATGTAAGGATACTACAGTTCATTTATTTAAACATTACAGTTTTTTGGCTATTTAAATGTATTCATTAGAGGTCTACATTTTTATCTTTTGTAGTTTATACTTTTATTCAACATGTGTGTGTAATCTTCTGAATATATGAAATAAAGGTTCTCATTCCCATATACAAGCAATAAAAAGCTTACGTAACAAAAGCAAGAATGATTAACAGAATTGTTTTTTTCCATTTATAATTGCAATAGCTGTTGTAGCAAAGTACTAATTCATCTATCTATAACACTGGTATTTTCCTAAGCATAATTTGGCTGTCTGATATCTGAACTAAATTTATATATTACATACTTTTCATTATGGTTTAGATACTTTAACAGATCTTGAAGGCCTAGGTTGTCTTGATGATTTACTGAGACCAGAGGTTGAATTATTCTGTTTCCAGGTGCTGTGAATCCACTTGTTGGTACTCTTAAATAGTGAAATTTGTTATGGCACTCAAACACCTTTCATATTAGAGACTACATCATGGCTTGGAATTATGTACAAACCAGGATAATCTGTTCTTTACATGTTGGCTGTATTATATGTGAAATAATAAAGCTACAGGTATTGAACCTAAACTTTAAATGAATGCCAGGGATCTTATTTATTTTATGTATTTATTTTTGAAATGTATAAGGGCACCCAACTCTACAATGACTTTGGTTGGTGTTATAAATATGCAAGGGATATCTGTTATATGAATATACACATGAATATAATTATGGACACTGGCTCTGACTGCTTTTCATTTGGTCCTGTAGAAGCTTCAATCCCCATTATTCAGAATTCTCTGCAGAATTTTCTAAACTTTTAGTGAATGGAAAATTTTTACCCAAGACATCTTCCAGAAATTTTTTAAAAATATAATAAATGAATGAATTACTATGAGAAATGTAGTTATTGACTCTGCCTTTTAGCCCAATAAATGGAAATATTTTAGTTTCTGTACACCTGATTTAACTTTGTACAACATATTTTGCTTCATCCTCCTTTGCAAGATGCATGTTCATATCTCTGGAGGCATATAGTAATACTGTACGTGTAAAAGCTACGTTGTCTGATCCTGTTGCTTTTTTTTTTAAAGTGGCCCAAGAGCCACTGCTCTGATGAGAAAGCACTGCCTTTTTAGAATCTGGGGTTAGTCTATCAAGCAAGCATCTGTGACAATTGTAAAATGGCAAAAACAAAGAACTGTGGATAATTTATATCACAGAATGTAAAATGCTGCTTGTTAGTCACAAATTCAATTATTCACTTTCCTTGATTTTTAAACTGGTTTTCTGACTAAACTTTGTTTTAATTAAAATCCTTATGATTATCTTAATCATTTATATAGTATATATGCTGCTATTCATTGCATGTTTCGTTTCAATATAGTTGTATTCATGTTATCAAATTCTGTTTCTGTAAGCTAAAATATACTTTCAGTCTGTTTGCCCTTCCTCTTGCACAAGGAACTGTACAGATTAGAAAGTTGTATTTAATCATAGCTTTCCATTATATCAGAACCAAGACAAGGTTCAGGAACATCCTTTAAACAATAGATGGCTACAGCTTCTTGACTTGCTTATAAGCTCTTAATAGTGTTTCCGGAGAGCCAGTGTAATGTAATGGTTAAGATTAGGGACTGGCACTGGGAAGACACAAGATCAAGCCTCACTCTGTGACTTGGGCAGTCACACTCTCTCAGCCCAATCTAACTCACAGGGCTGTTGTGGGGAAAAAATAGGAGGAGGAACACTGTCAGTACACCTTCAGCTTATCTGTGAAGGTGGGATGTACATCTAACAAATAAATAATACATGGTGCCTGCTTCAAAAACTGTTACGTGCAACTTCTTTATTTTACCAGTCTGATAAAATTGGGAGCAGTAGCAGAATGCAGATGCTTTACCAACTTATTAAAGCAGGATTTGATTCTTTGAATCAGCCTGTGAGTTATTGAAGTAGCTGCAAAGGCTTAGCCCTAGAGGGCAAAATGTCATTATTTGATAAAGAGATGATAGAATTGATAGCCACTGTTTATAATGGTTTCTGAAATTTGCAAATGAACTACTAGATGCAGTATTAAAAGATAAAAACAATAATTTGGGGGTAGGGGTTGATTCACACAATGTTAGTTTACTGCTAAACAATATGGGGGGGTATTAAAATTATTATGACACCATAGGGATATTTGAATGTTGCTTCTAATATGCTTAGACAGAATTTAATGATTCTGTCTTTCAAGAAAACATACTTGGTATTTACAATTTTATTCCATAAAAATTGTTGCAACCACATACATTTCTTTTAAAGGTTTTGATAGAGGGAAAGATGATGCTTCACAGAGTAAAGATGATTCTGCACAATCAATGTCAAAAAGCAAGGTAAGTACAATTACTGCACGATATCCAAAAGGAAAATGCCCAGTTTTTTTACCCTGCCAATTTGTATTTATTGATCCAAAATCAATGATTTGATCCAAAATCAAAAGTGGACTTAGTCGTAGCATGTGATACACTTACATGTATATACATATATCTATGTTGGTCTGCACACCCTGATCAAAAAAGGCACATCCAGGATACAAAATAAATTAGAATTTATATTTATTTCAAATGAATTTGTATGCTGTCTTGTCCTGAATTCATATGGTAGTTTATTGATTAAAAAGAAAATTTTCTATTTGTAAAATCAGTGGATTCTCTGTCTTCGTTTACACAGAGAAACTGTTCTCTGTCATCTACATATACATACCAAGTATGCATGTCATTATATACATCCCTCAGTAGAAACAAGCAAAGAAGTAAACAAAATGCTAATAGAACAAATGAAAGGAATAACAATTCTGGGTAAAGGAAGAGAAAGGGTTGGAGAAAGATGTGATGAAGAAAAGTTGAGGGAATGTGTATCTAACTAGTCCAGAATTAAAAGAAGAGAGAGTAGAATTATTAAATTCAGAAATAGCATATTCCTGTTAGATCTTTTTCATTTCCTTTCACGTGTAGAGGGTACCTGCAGTGAGAAGCAGGGGGGAGACATTGGTACCATCATCTCTCCCTCAAAGTAATACCTAGAAAAATACATGTACTCTATGTGTTTTACTAGAATTCTTACTCTCGGTGAGGCAGAATTGAGGACAAATGGCTTCTCCTCCAGTTCTTTATTCTAGCTATTTGCACCTAGATGTCTTGACTTCCTACCTGTCCCCTCATTTTCACTAGTATCTGCCTCTATTTAGTTAAAGGTAATGGGGGAGAGCAGCTGCTTATGGATATGTTCAGTATTATCTTAATCTTAAACATTGTTTATATTGCTACATTTAATTATTTCATTCAAATGAGTTATTTTTTTCAAAAGTTGTCTTATTCAAAATTCAAAAATTTGCATCTGTTAATCCATAGTAAATTGAATATTCTGCATTTCACAAGTAATTTTGTTAAATAGCAAGTTGAATTACATCTCTGTTTAGGTTACAGCAGAGAAGGTTTATTGGTAAGTTTGTACATAACTAAAGATAAATGTAGAAGTCATTTGATATAGAATGCTAAGGACTGTTCAGAAGTACTAGTTTTTCTTTAATGAGTTATAATTAGCTTCTCTAAAGTAAACGATGGATTTCTTATCTGAAATATATCTCATTTTCACACAAAGTTAAGCAAGTGGAAACATGACAGTTTTGGAATTGAGTTGTTGAAAATCACCATTATCTCTCTATTCCATTATTTTATTTAAAAAAAACTATGAACCTTGACAAATGTACAGAAGATGTTACGTTAATGATGATAGAAAACATTTTCATAGTTTTTTTCTGTAATTTATATTTTTAGTCAGAATCTAAGATATACAATGGATCAGAAAAGGACATCACTGCTTCCTCCCCCACTACCAAACTCACAAAGAAGGAGTCTCTTAAGGTGAGTTGTTTTCTGAAGTAGAATACCCAAATCTCTATCTTAAACTGTCCCATAACACCATTACTGGTAGATTTGGAAACTAGTATGTTGCTCTAGAAAAATATTATCATCTAGTTATGGCATATAAAAGTTGTATGATACAGTCTTAACCATTTTTTTCATTATAGAATCCTGGTAGTATATGAACTAGATTTGTAAGCCTGTGGATGGGATGTGTACCAATTTTATTCATGACATTTAATCTTGTGAGATCTGCAGTCTGAAGTCGTATCAGATATAACTTCTCCACGTCAACAGAGCCACAGACAAAGTTAATCATCATTTGTTCATGCTTAAGGAGGGAAATTCTATGGTTGGCTGCTAGTTTAGCCACAGAAGCCTGTAGTTTTAAGGGAACCAAATTTACCTAATCCTAACCCTAATTTACAAAAAGCACTCCATTTTCACTCTTAATATGAAATGATTGCATCCTCTGTCTACAGCTGTAGAAGCAATTGTTATAAGTCTCTTGCCTTTGTGTAGAACAATCACATAAATATAGTTGAGGTCTGTAGTTTTCCTTTGAATCCTGACTTCTTCTTTAAGTTTGGAAGGTTTTTTAGAAATATTTTAAAGTATTTCCTTTGTAATCTAATTGCTGGAATCATCTTCTATGAGATTAGATTTCATAGTTAAAAGAGGGATATCCCTTGATTAAAAAGGGGGAGTAAGAGGGACAGGCACACAGTGAAGTAGAACCAGCAGTAGGCTGGTGGTAGAGGCCACCTAAGGGGGCTTCTCAAAGTTGAAGAAGGTACTGCAACAAATTCTTGATAAATTCAAAATATACTTAAATTGTATGTACTTACAGATTCCTGATAAAACTGTAGGTAAACCTAAATGTTTACCTGAACCATTGAAAGCATATAGATTTCTCACCTTGAATTAACCATACTTTGGTGTCTGTGTAAATGGAGTTCTGTATTCTTGATGAGTTGTAAACATAGCTGAAAATTAAAACCACATGTTCTTTTATATGAAATTGCCTGGAAAAGTGTGTTTTAGTTCTTTTATTAGACATTTTTTTAAAACTAATCATTCTGTATTTTATTTTGAGCTGGACATATATTTTGGTTTTCAAATTGATTTGATTCACTAACTTATTTCCATTCATTTATTTTCTTATTTATCATTCATTGTTTCTATACAGGTTCAAAAAAAAAATTACAGGGAAGAAAAGAAAAGAGCCACAAAAGAATTACTTAGCACTATCACAGACCCATCAGTCATTGTTATGGCTGATTGGCTGAAGGTGAGAAACGGAGATCAGTAAAAAGTTGTAACTGCTGATTGTTTTATCTACAAGAATACAAAAGAATTAAAATTAACTGCCACTGTTTACCACTAGCAGAGAATATATTAATTGTATCCCAGAGGCTTAATGTTCAATGCGTAGAAACCAAGGGGGATACTTACTTATTGCTTTAACATGGTTGTCATAGTTACAGCTATTCTACAGTGATTAATTGTGTTGATAATCTCTCTATGTTAAATATGATATGAACAAGAAGATATCCCCTTAATAACAAGAATCTGAATATCACTGATGTACTGAAACTGAAAAATAGTTTCCTTATTGCAAATTCTCTCTTTTTTTCTCTGTTCTACATGTTATGGCATAATACTGTATGATTTTCACTGTCTAAAAATCGTGATGGTATGAATAAGCAAGAGAAGATTGTGAACGCAATGTGGGGATCAGATAATCTAAGCTGTTTAATATTAATGCTTTTTGCATATCACAGAGATGTTAAGTAAGACTGATCAATGACATATTTAACCTGGGCTGTTATTATTCAAAGCATAATTTCCTATATAGACTAAAATCAAAAGGCTAGTTAAAACTTCTTTTTAAAAAAGTTACATTTCTATCCTACTCTTTCTTCAGATCACTCAGGGCCCCATTTCATTTCTACAGCAATACTCAGAATTAGAGTAAGAGAGAGAGATTTGCTGAGGGCAATCAACAGGGATTAGAGTTGCCAGGTATCTCAACAGGCAAAGGAAGACATGTATAATTGGAAAGCAGGGCTAATGGGGTGAAAAGAAGAACACACGCTGTTTAATATTTGTATTTACATTCATTGGAGAGGAAGGGATTACAAGTAAGTAAACAGGCACACAATGGGGAATACACATTGAGAGGAATGTGCTAGCACTGGCTAGTGTGCTCACAGCTAGGAGGCAAAAGCCTTCAGCGTGTTACTGATTAAGGTCTTCTCAATTTTAGTCAGAGCTTAGTTGACTTGCAGTTAGCACTTATTAGGGAATTGCTCTCCATGGAGAAAAGCTGCTCAGTTAGATATTAAAAAACCAGACTGGATGGAGGACAT
The DNA here is from genome assembly GCF_059951505.1 of Python bivittatus. NCBI lineage: Eukaryota > Metazoa > Chordata > Lepidosauria > Squamata > Pythonidae > Python > Python bivittatus. The sequence continues at coordinate 23,176,615 of NW_028277058.1, read as the reverse complement.
GTGGATAAAAAGGAGGATATGTCCTCCTTTTGCCGGATATCTAGTAATCCTAACTGAGATAAAATCAGGATTCACATTCACTCACTCTTCCATTAGTGGCCTGGCCTGGACTAGTATCAATTTCATCTCTTTTCAGGCATCAGAATTACCGAAGTACTTACATTTACATATTTAATATAACATAGTAACTTAAAGCTGAAATTTTAGATTCTAAGAATAAATTCCAGTGATGAGATTTACTTCTGTATAGAGATTAATAAGATTTAACTGAATTTCAGATCAGACAAAATTATCTGCATGTTAGATTTGATACTCATTAGTAACTTGACTTACTGGGCTATCAGAAACCAATATACAGAAAGTAAGATGTATTATATTTGGGGGTAGCTCTATGAGCATTGACTACTTGACTAGAATTTAAAATAATTTTACAATACTGAACTTGTTACATATTTTGTCAAATCAATTGTTTTTGCTTGGGAGTAAGAGACTGAAAAATACTAGAAATAATAATTACATATATTTTTCTATCTCCCCTTTTCTTTTTTTCTGGGAAGATTCGTGGTACATTGAAAAGTTGGACCAAACTTTGGTGTGTGTTGAAACCAGGAGTATTGCTAATTTATAAAACACCTAAAAATGGCCAGTGGGTAGGAACAGTTCTTCTGAATGCTTGTGAACTCATTGAGCGGCCTTCAAAAAAGGATGGATTCTGTTTCAAACTTTTCCATCCTTTGGAACAGTCTATCTGGGCTGTTAAGGTAAGCGAGTATGTATTCTTAATGGAGTTGGTGCCAACAGAATATTCACCAATGTCACACTAAAATTCTCTGCATCATTAATGAATTCAGAATGCTTTTCAGTTGTCATAAATTGGTCTAGCTTAGCTGTTCTTTCATAAAGGTGCCTGATCAGTCCAAAACTCTAAAAGTGCAGCTGTTCAGTTGCTTTGGATAGTTATTGTAGATTGAAAAGGACAGATCTGACTTTTTATGTATAGTTTTTTCAGCCCTTATTGAATCTTTGTATAAAAATAACAATGAGGCTTTACTTCTGTATTTTTTGCTAGTGTGAAAAGGCTTCCATTACAAACATTTTGGAATTGAAACTATGTATTTAAATTCCAGTTTTGTGCTATCATGTGTAGAATACCTGTTTTGCATGGTATAATAAGGAATATATGGGATGACCATTCATATTGAACTGTACAAATTTGCATTGTAAAAAGAAATAACACAGCTCTAAGATACATCTTGTAAAACAAAGTATTTGTAACAGTTAAACTGACACATTGAAATAAAAATGTCCTCAACATTTCATGGCTTTTGACATGCCTATAAAATGAGTTAATTTCTAAAAGACTCAAATCAGGTGATTTTTTTTTTAAAAAAACTCATATTTAGGTAAAAAAAATTGCTATGCTGGGCACAATGAAATCTTTACTGGAAAAATAAATGTACAAAATTCCTTTTTCAAAAAAGCCCCAAAAGGTAAAATTCACATTGTATAGATAATTTAAAACCTTCTATGCATAATTCAAAATTAGCTTCTATACTGAACATGGTTACATACTGTTAAAATGTGTAAGGCTGGCCAGTGTCAAGACTGCTTCCACTACAAAGAAAGATTGTATTTTACAACCAGTATTTATTTCTTCTAAATTCCTTCTCCAAACTGCTTCTGAAATATTATCAAAGACTGTAGAAATAAAAAAAAATCTGTTTGCTTAAATATTTTCAAAATAATTGCACAAAGTTTACACTCTCAATAAACTTTTTCACATGTCTATGTAAACTTGCATCAGCAAACATACATGACCAACATGGATATCTTGGAGTTTCCCTTTAAGCACATATGCATACATGATAGAGCATGCATTATATTTAGACATCGTTGAGAAATTAGCCCTCCAAAAATGTAGTTTATATCAGTTTTTTTTTATACTGTAAATATTTGTAGAAGAAAACAAACCAAAATCCTATTTATTAATACAGTTCTTCCTCCCAGCACTGGAACTGAGACAATTGTGATAAAGCAAGAAGAGATAGGGCAGGGCATTACAATTTATTGCTAGTAACAGTAAGTTTTATTGATTAGTGAAAAGACCACATCAAACTTAAAACACAATTACAGCTCACTGATAAGAAGCAAAATGGGTACTAGATAGTTCTTAGAACCAGAAACTCAAATTTCTTAAGTTTTAGAGGCTTAGAGCATTGGAGAATGCATAATGGTCAGGTTACAGGGGGGAAATATTAAAGCACAGAGAGAAGAGGAGCACCAAGGCCTTCAAACTATTAAACTTGGAAATCATAGTAAACAATGCCTTCTTAGGACTTATGGGTACCAGTTCAGCATTTACAATGGAACAGTCTACAAGGGCTGAAAGTCACCTGTGTACAGTGGCTTTCAATAATGCAGACAGTGATGGAGGACCAATAACATACTAAACTGAGGAAATCTCAGTGTCCCACATGAAGTGACATATATTTCAAAACTAGAATTTGCAATGGAGGATGATGAAGCAGTTAGTGAATAATTTAGCAAAAGTAATGCACACTTAGAAGCAAGGAGTTAAGACAAAAATATCAAGGAGAAAGTTTGGCCACGTTATTGGGTATATGAGACATTAGAGTAGTGCAACTGAGGAAAGGAAATCTCTGGGCATAAATATATGGCTTTGGTTCCAGAGTAAGAAAGAGATGGGGTGTATGTTAAAGATAGTTCTCCAGGAACAGACAATTTGCCAGACATATTGTGAAGGATTCCTAGAACCACTCAGTAGCATTTTAATACTGGGTCCAGTGGAAACTACTTGTTGTTTCTTGAAAGACACAAGTTACCAAGATCAATTATCACACATCAAAGATGTAGCAACTTGGCATATCCAAAATGTTTCAATAAGTTAGTTATTGAAGCTTTCCTTAGGTTCCTGGTTTCTTGGCTGAATTTGGACTTATTAATTCAGTATAACAAAAGCTGTCTGTGGGACAAATTAATAGAAGTTTTTGGAAAAAAAGATAACTGCTGACTTCTGTGGCAGTGAGAAAATGTTGAGATTATAACCTAATTTTCACCAAGGTTTTAAAGGGGCCAGTGTCAAGGTTACCTTATAGATTACTTATATGTTGAGGTGACTTGGAAGATATTCGCAGTTACCGAAGTCCTGTTGATGTTAATGCATATTAATTATAACTATTTAGTTAGGCTACAGAAATAATACAGTTTTATTATAGTAAAACAGGTAGCTAGCATACTGTCATGAGGATCTGTGTGTAGCTGTTGGGTTGTTTTATCAATGCAACCTTTCTCAGTACACAGTATATTAGTATCATGCCACCAAAATATTCAGATGAGATTGTATTGCATATATCACATAAGCAATAATTCTGCATTGTGACCAGATTTTAAGGATCTGTGGTCATATATTTTGTGTTATAGTATTGAAAGTTATATATTATACATCTTTCAAGTTAGTTTTAAAGCCCTTTTAATTCACAAGACTTTGATTCCACTCTTATTAAAAATGAAAGGGTTTTCTAATAATGTTAATCATGATCAGAAGTATCAGACCAGTTATTATTATTTTGTTTAATAGGAATATCTTAGTTTAGCAAATTATAGGACTCCAATCACAATCCATATGAATATAGTATATCTGTGAATATTCTTTACTATGAATGTCAGACAATTGTTAGCATTTCTTATTTTCATTGCATTAACCCATGATTCCAATTATGGCAAAATCATAGTTTGATTTTCAGAGTGCAAGACTTTCAGTGTTAAACTGCAGACAAGTATTGCTTTATTAAATTCCCATCAAACTAAAACTGCACATATTACACTTATATGATATTGTATCTATTTGGAAAACAAAATTGCCTCTTTCTGCTTATTGGACAGGAGATAGCAGAATTGCCTTTTGCAGCTATGATTTCTTTTCTATACATCCATAGTTATTGCTAGCACATTTTGTTTGTTTTTAAACCAAAACTGAATGCACTGTGTAGAGTTTCTTAAAGCCACCAAGTTAAAGGAGGAAGATATTTTTACAAGTACAAATGCTTTTGGGGATGCAATGAATGGGATGGTAAAGGTAAAAATGCTCTAAGGTTGAGCTCAACTCTTGGTAACTACATCCATATACTGTAATTCACCATTGCTTTTTTCCAGGATGTTTTTCGAATTCCCTGTCTAGCCAGCAGTCCCAAGCAGTTCATCTATGGAATTATTAATCTAAATATAACTCGTTTAGCATCGAAGAACATCCAAGGTTGGCTAGTACTGTCATCTGCTGAGCCAGGAAAAGGCCACTTGTAAGATCTAACATAGTGAAAGAGTATGTCTTCATTAGCTATTGCTTGCTGGTAGAAAATCTCATTTTAAAAAACATAGGAAATTTATGAATAGGTTAATGTAAGTTGATCTAAAATACAATTAAATTAATATTGTTTTGTATTTTAAGGGTCCTAAAGGAGAAGCTGTTGGCTCTATAACACAACCATTACCCAGTAGTTACTTAATCATTCGAGCAGCTTCAGAATCGGATGGTAAACATTTATTTTGTCTTTCATGATCAATTTTTAAAGTGAGGTTTCTTGAGCTATATACTATTGAGAATGGAATTTTAAAGTATTTAATCGTGTACATATTATGAACATTGTTTTAAGTTTTTCTAACTGATACGTTGTATTTCAAATGAAGCAGATAAACCATCATTCATTCCAACAAATTACTAGAATTGAGGGATGATAAAGGTAGCATACCAAATCAGTATTTGTATCCATGTTTTTCTTTTTCAAAATATCAAGAGTATGACAAAAAGATATTAAAAAGTTGTACAATATAGGCTAGTTAGATAATACATAGGCACAACCCAATATCTCCCCCTAACACAGAATCATTTTTAGGCAATTAGATATATATGGCTGTATCTTCCTGAGGCAATCTTATATTGTTGAACAGTTCTTATGATTAGGAATTTTTTCTAATGTCCAGCCAAAGTCTGCTTCCTTGTCATTTAAACCCATTGTTTCTTGTCCCATCTTCTAGAACAATTCTGCCCATCTTCTACCTGACAGTCCTTCAGGTGCTTGAACACAAATATCATGTCTTCCTTCGTTCTTTTCTTCTGTAGGCTAAGCATACCTTAATGCCTCCAATAATTCCTCATCACTTTTTACTTCCAGGTCTATTATCATCTTGATATACTTCATTTTCTCAGTAGTCTTCTTAAAATGTGGAGCCAGAACTAGATGTAAAGTTGAGTCTGACCAATCAGAATAAAAAAGAACGATTTTTGTTTCTTTGTTTCTTTGAAACTGCATTATAGTGTTTGGTCATAAGCAGCTCATGATTCACCAAGACATTCAGTATTCATCCTCCCTGCCCCATGAATCCTATACTCATGTCTTTGATTTTTACTAGGACTTTGCACTTGTCTCTGCTGAAATTTACTTTCCTAGTTTTTGCCCAGTGTTCAGCTTTTCAAGATCTTCATGAACCTTGATACTGTCTTCTAAAGTGATTGCAGTCCCCCTGCGTTTCTGCTATCTGCAAACTTGATAATTCTATTTTCTAACCATTTATGCAATTTATAAATATGTTGAATTGCATAGGGTGTAGAACAGAGTCCTGTGGAAGTTCACTTGACACTTCTCCAACTTGATGAGGGGTCATTGATATTAGATGCATCTGTTTAGGTCCATCTTAGGAAGAAAAATAAAACCAAGTAGGGATTACTCTGTCCTCTCTTTGTCACATGTTACTGTTCTACTATCATCCTCTCCAAGAAGTAAGCTCATCTCCACATTTTTCTTCATTTTACTATTGACATTGCCAGAAAAAGCACTTTTTGTTGCTTTTAGCTTTTCTTGCAAGTTCTTTGGTTTTTTAACATTCCTGCAGTATTAACTATTTGCTGGTAAATTACTTGGTGTTTATGTCCATCTTCCTTTTTTTCTGATTCATTATTTTATTGACAAATTGAATCTCTGTTTTCTGCTTCCACTTTAGTCTCATGTTTAATATATTTTATTATTTGCAAGCACAACCAAGAAAAGAAGAATGAAAAAAGACTAATTTCTGCATATATTCCATTTAATTTTTAGTTTAAGTTGAAAGCTTTCTACATATCCACAATGATTTCCTAAGCTCCCCTCCCCCTTTTTTTCTTCATTGGAATATTGTGTAATTGTACTTCTTATTTTTGAAAAGTTCCCACCTCTTCAGTGCTAACTTTGACTTGAGGATTTATCTCCATGGGATCCCACCTGCTACTCCTTAAAACTTGTTGAAATTGATTCTCCCGAGATCTAATATGCATATATGATTATGCTCCAATTTTTGTAATATCTCAATTCCCAGATGAGATCAGTACTTCCAAAGTCCCCTCTGTTTTTACTGTTCAGTGAGCTCTTCTCTTTTGGTTAGGATGATAGCTAGCAGACCTACCCCTGTGTCTGTTCTTCAGTTTTCTGCAAAATGAAACAGTCAACAAGACCACAGAGAAATCTTGGAGACCTTGTAATCTTAGTTGAATTAGTTTTCCAACAGATGCCTAGGTATCTTTTGGATACTATGTCTCTCCTCCCTGAAACTCTTATAATTTGGGCCAGGAGAGAATTATCAGACCTTCTACTTGGCTTGGCAGTCTACAGTACATCCTCTTGATACCCTACATAAATGTAATGTATACATACAATGGGTATGTGTATGTATTCATGTATAATTAATTCTTCTTTTGAGAAATGTGGAACACATTCACATGAGCCCTTCAAATCTTGATTTGCTCAAAATTTACTTCATTTATTATAAAGCCATTTGCTTTCCATAAATTTATTTATTTTTATTTATTTATCATATTTATATAGCCACCCATATCACATAAAAGTGACTTTGGGTGGCGTTCCTCTGTTCCTCTGAGATTAATAAATGTTCCTCTGATATTAAAATAATCATACCCACACAAAAAATGAAAGGTGATGTCCCATTTCAAAGCATCTCCCAGTTTAGAAAAGTTCTGAGAGGCTGAACTGTAAACAAATTCATTAAGAACTGAAGGAAATATTAAAAATTCAAAATCTACTTGACACATCAGAATTTAAATTGGTAGTGCCAAGCACTTAAATGTGAATTTTCTTGTCAAAATTGTGGAGGGTAAACAAATACCTTGAATTTGTGTGTTTAAAAAAATATTTTCTAGTATTAAGATGATATTTTTTAAAACTTTGTTTGGTATTGTACATAAAAGTGACACATACTTGAAATGCAAATTTCTCTGCTGTACTTTTCCTGTTTTGAATGTTGTACCCTAAAACATATTTATATTTAGGTAGATGTTGGATGGATGCATTGGAGCTAGCTTTGAAGTGTTCAAGTTTGCTCAAACGTACAATGATTAGAGAAGGTAAAGAACATGAACTGAATTTATCAGATAGTACACATGTT